>NC_058083.1:5909841-5992341 GCF_014858855.1 Bufo gargarizans
CTTTGACTATTGCAGTCCTTGCCATAATGAGCAGAAAATAAAAGCGGTGTATATGCAGAAAATATGCATGTATGTAAATAAACAATAAATCATTAACCCCTTCAATACGGAGCCACGTGTCACTTTATGTGGTAAAACTCTTTTACTTACCCAGGCCATTCTGAGATTGTTTTCTCGTCACATATTGTACTTCATGACAGTGGTAAAATTGAGTCAAAAATTTTCATTTTAATTTATACAGAAATACCAAATTTACCCAAAATTTGGAAAAACTTGCAAATTTGCAAATTTTTATTTCTCTACTTTTATAATAGATAGTAATAACTCCAAAAATAGTTACTACTTTACATTCCCCATATGTCTACTTCATGTTTGGATAATTTTGTGAATGCCACGTTAGAAGGCTTAGAAGTTTAGAAGCAAATCTTGAAGTTTTTTGAAGATTTCCAAAACTTACTTTTTAAGGACCAGTTGAGGTCTGAAGTCACTTTGTGAGTCTTACAAAAAAGAAACCACCCAAAAATTACTCAATTTTAGAAACTACACCCCTCAAGGTATACAAAACTGATTTTACAAACTATGTTAACCTTTTAGGTGATCCACAAGAATTAATGTAAAAGGAGATAAAATTTCAGAATTTCACTTTTTTGGCAGATTTTCCATTTTAATCAATTTTTTCCACTAACAAAGCAAGGGTTAACAGCCAAACAAAACTCAATATTTATTGCCCTGATTCTATAGTTTACAGAAACACACCATATGTGGTTGTAAACTGCTGTACAGGCACACGGTAGGGTGCAGAAGGGAAGAAACGCCATATGGTTTTTGGAAAGCAGATTTCACTGGGATAATTTTAAGCTGCCATGACACATTTGAAGACCCCCTGATACACCCCTAGAATGGAAACTCCCAAAAAATGATCCTATTTTGTAAACTACACACCTCAAGGTATTCAAAATTGATTTTGCTAACTTTGTTAAGCTTTTAGGTGTTCCACAGGAATTAATGGAAAATAGAGATGAAATTTCAGAATTTCACTTTTTTGGCAGATTTTCCATTTTAATCAATTTTGTCTACTAACAAAGCAAGGGTTAACAGCCAAACAAAACTCAATATTTATTGCCCCGATTCTGTAGTTTACAGAAACACCCCATATGTGGTCGTAAACTGCTGTAAGGGCACATGGCAGGGAGCAGAAGGAAAGAAATGCCATATTGTTTTTGGAAGGCAGATTTCACTGGGAAAATTTTAAGCTGCCATGTCACATTTGAAGGCCCCCTGATGCACCCCTAGAGTTGCTCTACATTGCACTTTTTGTGAGGCAAGATAAAAAATAGCTATTTTGGCACCGTTCTTATTTTATGTTATTTACAATGTCCATCTGACAGGTTAGATCACGTGGTATTTTTATATAGCAGGTTGTTACCGACGCGGCGATACCTAATATGTATACCTTTATTTATTTATTTATGTTTTACGCAATAACAGTTTTTTTTTCATTTAAAAAAAATCATGTTTCAGTGTCTCCACATTCTGAGAGCCCTATTATTATTATTTTTTTAGGAGATTGTCTTAGGTACGGTCTCTTTTTTGCGTGATGAGATGACGGTTTGATTGGGGTGCATATGACTTTTTGATCACTTGGTATTACACTTTTTGTGATGTAAGGTGACAAAAAAATGGCTTTACACTGTTTTTATTTTATTTTTATTATGTTGTTTACCTGAGGGGTTAGGTCATGTGGTATTTTTATAGAGCAGGTTGTTACGAACGCGACGATACCCAATATGTATACTTTTTTTTTTTTTTACATTTAACACAATAAAAGCATTTTTGAAACAAAAAAATCATGTTTTAGTGTCTCCATAGTCTCAGAGCCATAGTTTTTAACATTTTTTGGGCGATTGTCTTAGGTAGGGGCTCATTTTTTGTGGGATGAGGTGATGTTTAGATTGGTACTATTTTGGGGGGCATATGACTTTTTGATCGCTTGCTGTTGCACTTTTAGTGATGTAAGGTGACAAAAAATGGTTTCTTTAGCACAGTTTTTATTTTATTTTTTTGACGGTGATCACCTGAGGGGTTAGGTCATGTGATATTTTTATAGAGCCGGTTGATATGGACACGGCGATACCTAATATGTATACTTTTCCTTTTTCCCCAAATTTTTTTAATTTTTATACACAGCAGAACACCTCTGAAATGTCCCTTTTAATGCAGAAAAATCTAAATTCCCATCCTTTTTTTAAATAAAGTTGACTTGACTATCCCACAGAAATCCAGATTGTTGGTTGTTGATGTTTAAAGAGGTTATCCCATGATTAATATAATAATGAAAACCAGGCATCATATAGTGCATGACAATCTCTGTCTAACAAAGCTAGAACCAGCCACGTACCTTACATGGATCCCGAGATCTCCACATTCATTGCTCCAATTGCTCTGCTGGATTTACTTCAGGCAGGCAGCTCAGGGGGGGGGGGGGGGTCCTTCCTGCTGCAGCTCTCTCCCTATCACAGCTCAGGGGATGTGTCCTTCCTGCTGCAGCTCTCTCCCTATCACAGCTCAGGGGATGTGTCCTTCCTGCTGCAGCTCTCTCCCTATCACAGCTGAGGGGGTAGCCTTACTACTGCAGCTCTCTTCCGATCACAGCTCCTCTCTTTTCCATGGGCCATGTCTTGTATTTTAGTTTATGTCCATTAAAATCAATGTGAATGAGGTGAAATATCATGCTAAGCCCATAGACAACAGTGGTGCTGTGTATGGGATAAAAACCTGATCCTTATCTAATCCCAGAATTAAATGCAAATAAAAAGAAAACAGATTAGAAAAGGTCACCCTCCATTCTTTGGCACATGAACCCCCTCCTCCTGATGCCACAACAGTGTTATCCTCCATATACCCCCAATACTGTGTCCACTCTGCCCCACAATGCCCACAAATACTGTACTGCAGAAATAACAGTGCCAAACAGATAACTCCCCCATAGTAATCACCCAGACTGCCCTCATTAGTAATAGTGCCCCCTACAATGATAATGTACCTTGAGAGTGCCCGCTTTAGTGGTAGTGCCCTCCATATCGTTTCCAATAATTATTATGCCCACCCCCTCAGTACCACTAGTGGCCCATAGTGCCCAAGCTCCCCAAAGTGCCCCCAGTCACTTTAGAGTTATGTTTGTAATAGAAATGTATGACTTCAGTAATTAAAGTATATTACAAAAATAGTCAGTATCTCTGCTCCTACTCATCACAGAAAAAAAATAAAAGGAATGATAGTTACGTGATCGGATACAAACGACATTTGATCTTCTCACCTGCACCTGTGACACATTAAGACATCATGTTGGAAGCCTTTAACTAACCTGTAATGTCCCAGGAGCCTGCAGAACAGATCAACGTGGCCAGGTTTTTCCTCTGGTTTCATGCAAAAGTATTTAAAGTGAACAAATATTTAGAGTGTTGGGCGAGATCAGATCATTTCCATACAAGAACATCCAGCTCTGCAGGGAACCAAGTCTGGAACATGCAAGGTAAGACCAAAGTAAATTTACTTTATGTTTATACAAATAGTTGGAGGGAAAGTGTGTCCTCAATGTATATGTATGTAAATGTGATAAAGAATAATAAAGGTGCACATTGTATTGAGAGATAGATAATAGATAGATGATAGATATGGGATAGATAGATAGATACAAAAAAGAAATGAAAGCGGCACCACAGAAAAAAAAGTAGATGGTGTTCCAGCGGCTATGGAGACAATCCTCTATCCAAAGATAACATATGATAAATATTCCACGGCACTCCCATACTGTAGGTCATAGTAAAAAAATGTGTTCTTTAATCACCAACGCAACGTACATTTTTTAACTATGACCTATAGGAGTGCCGTGGAGTTTCTATTAGATAGATAGATAGATAGGAGATAGATAGATATGAGATACATAGATAGATAGATATGAGATAGATAGATATGAGATACATAGATAGATAGATAGATATGAGATAGATAGATAGATAGATAGATAGATATAATAGATGGATATGAGATACATAGATAGATAGATCAATAAACACTTTACTATTTTCTCATTATGGAGGGCTGCGAAACCCCCCCGATAGATAGAATATAAGAAGATGATAGATATGAAAATAGATAGATATGAGATAGATAGATAGATAGACAGATAGATGATAAATATGAGATAGATAGAAAAAATAGAAAAAAAGAGCAGCACACTAATCAGTGGGTGCAATCCCTCCAAAAGACCGGCGACCAGGGTCGACTTGACTATATTAAGTAAAAGAAGGCAGCACTCCAACGGTTCAGTGAAAAACAAACATCCATTGAATCCATAGAATATAAGAAGATGATAGATAGATGATATATATGAGATAGATAGATAATAAATAGATGATAGATATTAGATAGATATTAGATAGATAGGTAGATACAAAACAAGGGCAGCACAGCCAAAAACTAACAAGAGTGGCTGGGTGCCAGCGGCTATGGCGGCGATCCACCCACCTGACTTACATAAAATATTGAATTCCACGGCACATCCAGAAAAACGTCAGTTTATTCACCAGAGATACAGCAACGTTTCAATCCTCTCAATGGGATCTTTCTCAAGCAATAGTGATACAAAGTAGTGCTCAAATACAGGTATATATACACCCACAAGGCAATTCATCAATAAAAAGGGTTAAAAATAATTAATACAAGTAACATCAATATCAATGTGAAAAATTACATAAGTGAATTACAACACGATGGACTCATATAAATATAAAAAATAGCCTGCGCATGTCCGCAGAGATGTCCGATCACCTGACCCACCGACGTCAGCAGGTACAGGTCACATGATCGGATCAGAGAAAAACAATTTTCTCTTATCTTTATGCACCACACACTCCTTTATCATTGTTGCGATTGACAACTATCTCCATACCCTCTGACGAGAGTTGGATGTTGATGTCAGCAACAAGAGGAGATGATGGTGGTGATGTGGTTTTCATTCACCTGTACTCTAGTAGTTTTTGCCAGCTCTTTATTACTTATTATTTCTTATTTAAGAATCGTTACCATATATTTATATAGTACTTACCTTTATGGACTATACTAATGGAGGGGATCATAAGGCAATCACCCATGGATACTATTTATACCTATGTGTATCATGTTATCATATTATAGTTTATCTAGATTTGGATAACATTTATATAATCTTCTATGCGCTACTGCAACAGCCGATCATGTGACTTTTTTAGTGGTCACATGGTAGTGCGTGTCTCCGGGTTGCCTTGACAGCCGGTGGTCAAGCTACCTGTGACTGCAAGGATCCGATCATGTGACCTGTACCTGCTGACGTCGGTGGGTCAGGGGATCGGACATCTCTGCGGACATGAGCAGTAGGTTTTAGAAGACGCCCAGGCCGATGATATGTCTCCAAGCTGATCAGTATTCACAATGCGTTCTCACATGTTTCTTCAATCATGTAATTATCACAATTTATGATGGATCCTATTTTTTACATTATTATATGATATATGATCACTGTGTTTCTATTTATATGAGTCCATCCTGTCGTAATTCACTTATATTCAGATGGTGTACTTTCACTTATGTAATTTTTCACATTGATATTGATGTCACTTGTATTAATTATTTTTAACCCTTTTTATTGATGAATTGCCTTGTGGGTGTATATATACCTGTATTTGAGCACTACTTTGTATCACTATTGCTTGAGAAAGATCCCATTGAGAGGATTGAAACGTTGCTGTATCTCTGGTGAATAAACTGACGTTTTTCTGGATGCAGCATCAGCTAACACAGCAGGAGTCCCCAGCCATCCGGCCATCTTCTGCCTGTTGCCCCTTGCTGTTGGCGCCCCTAAGACTTGATAAAGGAGTTATAAACTCCGAAACGCGTTGTCAACTGAACAATAAATATTATTTATACCCAAAAAAACTTGAAACTGTGGTCGTCCCTGTGCGCCAAAAGAGGTACCCTATCGTGTGTTTTCAGAAACACATCACCTTCTCACCCTCAACAATCCCAAGGAGTTTCTGGCAACTCCATCCAAAGGGATTGAACGGGTACCGGCAGCACGGACCTACCTCACCCTCCCGACCTATTGTGTGTCTAAACCTGTTGTGCGCTTACACCTGCACAACACCCTAAGGTGAGCACACTCAATCCATCACTTTTATCCGCATATCAACGCTTACTACCCTATGAGCGCCTCTCCCTTTTTTTCTCTCTTGCCATAATTGCCCTAATCAAGGAGAGGAACCCAGGGAAAGAAGGGGGTGAGAACCAAATGAAAGCCAACAGCCATGACACCAATACATCAATGAACTGCCAAATGGAATTAACAGAAGATGAGAGCAAAGCAAAGAACAGCAGAGTAATACAAGAGGGGCCAGAGCTGACAACCCCCAAAACACAACCACAACAGACCCCAACAACAGAGCATACCATTACCAGAATCCTAACACAGCAGCTTCCTACAAGAAGCCCGAGCAGCAGGCCCGACACGGACATGAGCAGTAAGCCACAGTGCCCTGATACTGTTCTGATTATAGACTCCAATGGTAAATACTTGAACACAAAGCGACTTTTCCCAGGAAAAAGAGTCCGTAAAATTCGCTGCTATACTATCGAACAAGCAGCAGCCATCATCAATAATCCATATTTCATCAAACCCAACCACATTATCATACACACGGGCACCAATAACCTCCAGGACCAGCACCGGCAAATAGCAGGACAACTGAGCCAGCTAGCAGGGACCGCACAGCAGAAGTTCCCCAGCTGTAAAATCATCTTGTCATCTCTGCTCCCAAGAAAGGACATCCCTGAACACATCATTCAGAGCATCAACACAGAGCTGGCAGCTAAAATCAGCGCCATGCCAGTCATCACCCTGGCACAACACCCCTCCATAAACCATCATCACCTATATGACAATAAACACCTCAATAACCAAGGAGTCAGCCTTCTAGCCAAAGAATTCAAAGACCTAGTGCTCAACAGAGACCCCCGGCCCAGACCCCACACAAGACAAAAGCCTATCGAAAAGTCACCAACAACAAATAGACCTGAAACCTCATACCCTCCTCAACAAACTGGAAATGGTGACCTTTACCCAAAATATGGCCATCAGAGGCACAAACCATGGAGGAATCCACCTGCCTCACATAAAGTAATGCAGAGCAAAGACATTGAGGAGATAAAGACCCTGCTCAGCACTCTGTACAGAATACTGACTGGACCAAACTGCTAGAATATGGCCACCAGTCTATAATCCAGCTTGTCCTACACAGGGCAGCTCATTACAAGGTATACAGACAAAAAAATGACATCTCTTATTATCAGCAGCTGGAACATTCAGGGCCTGAACGCTTCAGCCTTCGGATGTAAGACACACGATCCAGACTTTACCCAAAGACTAAAAAACATTGACATACAGATCCTCCTAGAAACGTGGACTAAAACAGAGACTAATTCCATGGTGCCCACCGGATACAGGGAGATCTCTGTCCCTGCTCTAAAAAACAAAAATGTCAAGCTGGGCCGGAGCTCAGGAGGAATATTAATCTGGTATAAAGAGGAGCTCCATGAGCAGATCAGACCAGTAAAGAGAGGAGACAGCCACATCTGGGTAAGGATAGCCCGCTCCATCCTCACCTCTCCGGCTGACATCTACCTCTGTGCAGCATACATAGCTCCACCAGAGTCTCCATACTTCAATCCCGACAGCTTTGAGATCCTACAGAGGGAAGCCGCCCATTTCCAGGCCCTGGCCAATGTTCTGATCTTTGGAGACCTCAATGCAAGAACAGGGAGGGAGAGAGACTACCTGACAACTGACGGAAATGTCTATATATTCGGAGCAGACACTGACTGTGACAGCTCAGTACACACCGAGAGGAACAGCTATGACAGCACAGTAAACAAAAGTGGCAGAACATTGCTGAACTTATGTCGAAGCCTCGGACTTCATATTCTCAATGGCCGCACCAAGGGAGACTCTCTTGGTAGATATACCCTAAACTCCTATGTAGGCAACAGTGTGGTAGACTACAGGGAGTGCAGAATTATTAGGCAAGTTGTATTTTTGAGGATTAATTTTATTATTGAACAACAACCATGTTCTCAATGAACCCAAAAAACTCATTAATATCAAAGCTGAATATTTTTGGAAGTAGTTTTTAGTTTGTTTTTAGTTTTAGCTATTTTAGGGGGATATCTGTGTGTGCAGGTGACTATTACTGTACATAATTATTAGGCAACTTAACAAAAAACAAATATATACCCATTTCAATAATTTATTTTTACCAGTGAAACCAATGTAACATCTCAACATTCACAAATATACATTTCTGACATTCAAAAACAAAACAAAAACAAATCAGTGACCAATATAGCCACCTGTCTTTGCAAGGACACTCAAAAGCCTGCCATCCATGGATTCTGTCAGTGTTTTGATCTGTTCACCATCAACATTGCGTGCAGCAGCAACCACAGCCTCCCAGACACTGTTCAGAGAGGTGTACTGTTTTCCCTCCTTGTAAATCTCACATTTGATGATGGACCACAGGTTCTCAATGGGGTTCAGATCAGGTGAACAAGGAGGCCATGTCATTAGATTTTCTTCTTTTATACCCTTTTTTGCCAGCCACGTTGTGGAGTACTTGGACGCGTGTGATGGAGCATTGTCCTGCATGAAAATCATGTTTTTCTTACCTTGCAGACTTCTTCCTGTACCACTGCTTGAAGAAGGTGTCTTCCAGAAACTGGCAGTAGGACTGGGAGTTGAGCTTGACTCCATCCTCAACCCAAAAAGGCCCCACAAGCTCATCTTTGATGATACCAGCCCAAACCAGTACTCCACCTCCACCTTGCTGGCGTCTGAGTCGGACTGGAGCTCTCTGCCCTTTACCAATCCAGCCATCTGGCCCATCAAGACTCACTCTCATTTCATCAGTCCATAAAACCTTAGAAAAATCAGTCTTGAGATATTTCTTGGCTCAGTCTTGACGTTCAGCTTGTGTGTCTTGTTCAGTGGTGGTCGTCTTTCAGCCTTTCTTACCTTGGCCATGTCTCTGAGTATTGCACACCTTGTGCTTTTGGGCACTCCAGTGATGTTGCAGCTCTGAAATATGGCCAAACTGGTGGCAAGTGGCATCTTGGCAGCTGCACGCTTGACTTTTCTCAGTTCATGGGCAGTTATTTTGCTCCTTGGTTTTTCCACACGCTTCTTGCGACCCTGTTGACTATTTTGAATGAAACGCTTGATTGTTCGATGATCACGCTTCAGAAGCTTTGCAATTTTAAGAGTGCTGCATCCCTCTGCAAGATATCTCACTATTTTTGACTTTTCTGAGCCTGTCAAGTCCTTCTTTTGACCCATTTTGCCAAAGGAAAGGAAGTTGCCTAATAATGATGCACACCTGATATAGGGTGTTGATGTCATTAGACCACACCCCTTCTCATTCCAGAGATGCACATCACCTAATATGCTTAATTGGTAGTAGGCTTTCGAGCCTATACAGCTTAGAGTAAGACAACATGCATAAAGAGGATGATGTGGTCAAAATACTCATTTGCCTAATAATTCTGCACGTAGTGTTGCCATCACAGATATGGACCCCAAAAATTTTAGTAGCTTCATAGTCACCCCACAGACACACCTGTCAGACCACAACCAACTGCTCCTATACATAAAATCCACAAGTAAACTACCAGCACAAACATCTCAGCAGACCGGCCTCTTCAGCCTACCTCCATCTTTTAAATGGTCCAAGATGTCAGCCCCAAAGTATATGGAGACCATAAACAGCACAGAGATCCAGGAGATGCTCCATAACTTCCATAGGAAAGTGTATGAGCTGAATCCAGAAGGAGTAAATCTTGCGGTAAGGGACTTTAATAATATACTTTGCACCATGGCGGAAATGTCTGACCTCAAAAGATGCAACAGAAGGCCAAAAAAGCAACAACCCAACAGCTGGTTTGACCGGGAGTGTAAAGATATAAGGAAGGCGCTAAGAATGGCCTCAAATAGGAAACACCAAGATCCGAACAACCCCAGCCTGAGGGAAGCCTACAACAACATACAAAGGCAATACAAAAATACCCTCAGAAAGAAAAAGCAAGGCAACATCTCAACCAAGCTCCTCCAACTCCAAGACGCTCTCCAGGACAACTGCTTCTGGGAACTATGGAAGCAGATGGACAAAACCAGCAAGAACACCAACCTCCACATCCAAAACGGCAACATCTGGCTCCAGTACTTCACGGACCTGTAGTAAGCCATTTCGAGGAAGGGTCAAAGCCCAGAACAAAAATAAATCACGAAAAAGCTGAAGGATATGGAGGAAAAAAATCAAAGATTTCCAAAACCCTCTAGACACACCGATCACGCTGCAGGAGATAACAGAGAGGATCTCAATGATAAAGAGTAAAAAAGCCAGCGGCCCAGATGGGATTCTTCCAGAAATGATCAAATACAGCCCGCCAGGTATCCAGGTCGCATTAGTAAAACTCTACAATGTTGTGCTGAGTGCCGGCTACTTCCCCCAGAGCTGGAACCAGGGCATCATCACCCCCATACACAAGGGCGGAGACAGGTATGACCCAGCCAACTATAGAGGGATATGTGTCAGCAGCAACCTGGGAAAACTCCTCAGCAGTATCCTGAATAAGAGGATCCTCAGCTTCCTCACCCAGCACAATATCCTCAGCAGAAGCCAAGCAGGCTTCATACCAAACCACCGCACCACGGACCACATCTACACCCTGCAGAGCCTCATCAAGAGCCATGTCCACAATACAAAGCAGGGAAAGATCTATGCCTGCTTTGTGGACTTTAAGAAGGCCTTTGACTCAGTGTGGCATCCGTGCCTATTCCTGAAACTTCTTGAAAGCGGAATAGGAGGAAAAACATATGATGTCATCAGAAGCTCCTACACTGAGAACAGATGCAGCGTGAAGGTAAATGGGAGGAGAACGGCTTATTTCCAGGAGAACCGAGGAGTCAGACAGGGCTGCAGCCTCAGTCCAACCCTGTTTAACATCTACATCAATGAGCTGGCGGCGGCTCTGGAGTCCTCCACAGCACCTGGTCTCACCCTCCATGACACTGAGGTGAAATTTCTCCTTTATGCAGATGATCTTCTGCTACTATCGCCAACTGAGAAAGGTCTCCAAGATAACCTGAAAATCCTGGAGAAGTTCAGTAACACATGGGCACTGCCCATCAATCCAAAGAAAACCAACATCATGGTGTTCCAGAAAAGAAATCGAAAAGCAGCCGGGCGTCCTCCCTTCCTGCTAAACAACTGTCCAATTTCAGAAACAGACAGCTACACCTACCTGGGCCTAGAAATCAGCCAATCAGGGAATTTTAAGAAAGCCATGGAAATACTGAAAGACAAGGCGAGCAAAACCTTCTATGCCATCAGAAGGCGTCTGTATCACCTTAAAGCACCAGTGACCGTCTGGCTTAAAATCCTTGACACCATCATCGCCCCAATCCTCCTGTATGGCAGCGAAGTCTGGGGCCCAGACACATACCCAGACCGGGCAAAGTGGGACTCTGGGCCAACAGAACTATTCCACCTAGAACTCTGCAAACACTTTCTCCAGGTCCACAGGAGCACCTCGAACAGCGCCTGTCGAGCAGAACTGGGCAGATTCCCACTCTACTTTGCTGTACAGAAGAGGGCGCTATCATTCAGAGCCCATCTACATAGCAGCAGTCCCTAGCTCCTACCATCACAAAGCCTTGCTACACCAAGAAGCCCCAGAAAAACAAAGCACCCCGCAACAAGTCACCCAAACCCAGCCTGCCCAATCCACCAACCAATATAGCCTGACAAAGGGCGGAATCCAGAGGACGATACACAAGTACAAAGAGGAGTATATTAGCGTCTGGAAAAACGACATAAGAACATCCCAGAAGCTGACAGTATACCAGAGCCTGCAGAGGGAGTACAAACTGGCCCCATATCTGGAGAAACTGCCCAATCCAAAAGACCGACAGATCCTGAGCCGGTACAGACTGAGCGCCCACAGCCTGCTCATTGAATCCGGGCGTCATCGACAGAGGTACATGCCCAGGGAGAGCAGACTGTGCCAGCAGTGCGACCAGGCGACCGTGGAGGATGAGGCTCATTTCCTGCTGCGGTGCCCCAAATACTCAGCAGTGAGAGAGACTCACTTCAGGAGACTGTCTGATCTCTGCCCAGACTTCACCTCCATGGAGGAGGAAGAGAGACTCTCCATACTGCTGGGGGAAGAGGAGAACACAACGGCCACAGCAGCACAATATATTACTGCCTGCCATGGACTGAGAGGAGCCTGATATACCATGGACTCTTATACCCCCACCCTGTATATGTCCCCACCCCCAACCCTACCCAATTATTTACCACTTGCTTTGGCAATGCTAAAATGTATTTAGTCCTGCCAATAAAGCTGATTTGATTTGATTGATTTGATAGATAGATATGAGATAGATAGATAGATATGAGATAGATGGTAGATAGATATGAGATAGATAGATAGATAGATAGATAGATATGAGATAGATAGTAGATAGATAGATAGATAGATAGATAGATAGATATGAGATAGATAGATAGATAGATAAATAGATATGAGATAGATATATAGATATGAGATAGATAGATAGATAGATATGAGATAGATAGATAGATAGATATGAGATAGATAGATAGATAGATAGATATGAGATAGATAGATAGATAGATAATAGATACGAGATAGATAGATAGATATGAGATAGATAGATAGATAGATAGATAGATATGAGATAGATAGATAGATATGAGATATGAGATAGATAGATAGATAGATAGATAGATAGATATGAGATAGATAGATATGAGATAGATAGGTAGATCAATAAACACTTTACTATTTTCTCATTTTGTAAAGCTGCAATCCCCCCCCCCCATAGATAGGTATGAGATAGATAGATAATGTCAATACACACAGGACATCACAGCTTTTTGTGTACCATGCTGACCTCTGTCCACCACGGAAAGTGCCTACAATGGGCTCATGATCATCAGAGCTTGAGTATGGAGAAATGGAAGAAGGTGGCTTGGACTGATGAATCACACTTACATATGAGGACGGCCAGGAGAGAATAGATGACACCAGGATGTACTATGGAAAGACAAGCTGGTGAAGGCAGTGTGAAGCTCTGGGCAATGTTGTGCTAGGAAACTCTGGATCCTAACAACATGTGGATGTACCACCTACCTAAACAGTGTAGATACAAGTATCCCACCACCACCACCACCTTTGCGGCAGCAGTTTTCCGTAATGGCGGTGGTTAGAAAAATGCCTAACCACGCTTCAAACTTTGTTCAGAAATGGTTTGAGGACAAAGAGTTTGAGGACTTAGCCTCCAAATTTCTCACATCTCAGACCCTACCTTTCAATTTGTAGGACTTAGGCTACATTCACACAAACATGAAGAATGGGCGCTATTGTAACGGCCGTCACACGGACATTTTTAGAGCTAGTTTAGGTCAATTGGGTTATTCACATGGCCATTCTCGTGTGCATGTAGCCTTTAAGGATCTGCTGCTATCGTCATGGTGCCATTTATCCCAGGACACCTTCAGAAGACTTGTGGAGTCCCTGCCTCAAAGGGAAAACGGCACAATATTATTGCACTGGGAACTAGCTATAAGATGGTCCATGGATAATAAATGTGTGAAATACAGGAACCACCTCTCTTACTCCATGTACTATTGTAGTAACCTGAGCCTTAGGCACTCGAAGCAGTGAACAGAGATAGATAATAAGCAACAGATCAGTTAACAGCAGCTTGCTGATGGTTTCTAGAGAAAAATATTTTATTTTATTGCAAAATCAAAGATTTTCAAAGATGACACTGTCCATACACTACCATACACTATATATCATTTTAGCTTTATTTGAGTTATTTTACAGATACGTGGAGGAGTGGAGCTGACACAGCACAGGTCACCCTGGTACCATCATTTCTTCTTCTTTATTGAGACCATCTTGCCGGGGGCTTCAGAAGTGGACATAGTGGTTGTGGTTGTGGATGTTGTCTGTTAATAATAATGATAATAGTAAGAAAGATATTCCTTCCTAGGTTACATATTAGCAATAATCACATAAAGCAGAGATGCTCAACCTGCGGCCCTCCAGCTGTTGTAAAACTACAACTCCCACCATGCCCTTCTGTAGGCTGAAAGCTGTAGGCTGTCCGGGAATGATGGGAGTTGTAGTTTTGCAATAGCTGGAGGGCCGCAGGTTGAGCATGCCTGACGTAAAGCATGCTCTTTACTCCAGTAATATTCCAATACACTGCCATCCTTAGGATGAGTATCAGAGTTTCTTGACTTTTGAGCATCTGGTTACCTGATATCTCTGTAAGGGCTCATGCACACGACCGTATGTATTTTGTCATCCGGAAAAAACGAATCCGGAAAAAACTACGGATGACATCGGAACAGCTGGCCCCTTATAGAACAGTCTGTGATGCGGACAATAATAGGACATGTTCTACCCCTTTGCGGAACGGACATACGGAAACGGAATACACACGGAGTAACTTCCGTTTTTTTTTTTTGCGGATCCATTAAAATTAATGGTTCTGCACACGGTCCCCAAAAAAAACAAAAACGGAATGGACACGGAAAGAAAATACGTTTGTGTGCATGAGCCCTGAGTCAAGATTTTTCTTTGGTGCAGCTAAAAAGCTTGTAGAGGATTAGAAAAACATGGCTGCTTTCTTCCAAAAAGGATTGTTGAGACTGGAGACTATGGTAACAACCCCTCAGCTGTTAGAGATATTAGGTCTGCAGAGAGTTATTTTCCTATGAAATTGATCATATGGTCAGATAGAGACTAATGAGTGGTGAGTAGTTATAATCTGGAGAATATTGTAGAGCTACCGTACCTAAGAAACGAGTTTGCCAGTTGTCAGCAGACGGTACAGGTATCAGTACAGACAGTATCAGGACAGTACAGGTATCAGTACAGACAGTATCAGGACAGTACACGTAATACTGCCATAAGGTGCCCGGCAGTCTTGTCTACAGATGGGGCCCCAGCAGTCTGTCTACGTGTACATGCAACCAGGCCCGTCGCTAACCGACAGGCAAAACAAGCAATTGCTTGGGGCCCCGAGCTGGTTGGGGCCCCGAGCTGGCCCGGGGCCAAGCAGAGCCGTTGCTTGTTTTGCTTCCTTTAAGGCTGAGTAACTCAGAAGATCCGATGGTATATTCTAACCCCCAAGCGTTCCCATGGTGACGCTTGGGGGTGAGATCAGTGAGATCGTAAAAACTCAAATCCGATGGTATATTCTAAGCTGAGCTCTTTACTTGGATTATTTGGATATCTTACTTTGTCTTAGCTCCGGTAATAGCAGGCAGTGCGGGGGGCGGCGCTCACTCACTGACCGACGTCATGCGCCTGCTCCTCCCACTAGGCGGCGCAGGCGCGTGACGTCAGTGAGTGAGCGCCGCCTGCACTGCCTGCTATTACCGGAGCTAAGACAAAGTAAGATATCCAAATAATCCAAGTAAAGAGCTCAGCAATGAGCAATGATTAAAGTTAAAGTAGTTACTGATTAGTTTATAAATATACTGCTGTGAGCGTCGGGGAGGGGGATCTGTGGATGGCACTGTAGGGGGATCTGTGGATGGCAGTGCCATCCACAGATCCCCCTACAGTGCCATCCACAGATCCCCCCTCCCCTAAACAGTGCCATCCACAGATCTCCCCCCTAAACAGTGCCATCCGCAGATCCCCCCTAAACAGTGCCATCCACAGATCTCCCCCCTAAACAGTGCCATCCGCAGATCCCCCCTAAACAGTGCCATCCACAGATCCCCCCTCCCCTAAACAGTGCCATCATGGCACTGTTTAGGGGAGGGGGGATCTGTGGATGGCACTGTTTAGGGGAGGAGGGATCTGTGGATGGCACTGTTTAGGGGGGAGATCTGTGGATGGCACTGTTTAGGGGAGGGGGGATCTGTGGATGGCACTGTTCAAATTTCATGCACATTAAATGCAACAGCAGTATTTGCACTGTAAACCTCCTTTTTTATTTATATAAAGTGTGGGTGAACTTAAACTGTATGGCTATACTGTGGTTCCTGTACGCTTTGCGTGCGTAAGGTGTGGAGGGGGGGGGGGGCCTCCATGTCTATTTTGCTTGGGGCCCCCAAATTCCTTCAAACGGCCCTGCATGCAACGGATAAGTTTTGCAGCAAGTTTGGTAATAATAAAACAAATAATAGTAAAGCGTGAGACTCACAGATGAAGATCTCCTGTTGAAGAGCACGTCCCGCACCTAAATGTAGATTAAACAACAGTTAGGCTACTTTCACACTAGCGTTGTTTGAATCCGACGTTCAATTCCAACACCGGAACTGCCCGCCGTATCCGGAAAAACGTGTGAAAACTGATTACATTTGAATCCTGATCAGGATTTTGATCACAATGAAAAAATGCATTGGAAAAAAACGGATCCGCCATTTATGGACTAACTTTTTTTTCACATTTTTCGGGTTTAACATGCAAAAGCCGGACCCGTTTTGACGGAACACAAGGCGCCGGATCTGGCGTTAATGCAAGTCAATGGGAAAAAGACCGGATCCCGCGTTCTGTCAAAGTGTTCCGGATTTTTGGCTGGAGGTAAAAATACAACATGCTACGGTTTTCTGAAAAGCCTGATCAGTCAAAAAGACTGAACTGAAGACATCCTGATGTATCCTGAACGGATTACTCTCCATTCAGAATGCATTAGGATAAAACTGATCAGTTCTTTTCCTGATTTGAGCCCCTAGGACGGAACTCAGCGCCGGAAAAGAAAAACGCTAGTGTGAAAGTAGCCTTACATTAGATAACTGATATCAGTGCTACATGTAGGAATTGCACTTTGTCAAGTTACCGTATGTACATCGGCCACATTTGTAGGATATTAGCTATTTTCTTGATGTTTGATGCAAGACAGAAACCCCTTTAAGGGGCATTATGTTTTAGATTTGATAGTTTGAGGCAAAATATCTACTTTTTACATATACACCCGGGTGTAAATTGTATGGAACCTATTACAAGGTGGAAAAGAAAACATCACACCTTGGAGAATTATCATATAGATGCCCACTATAGTACATTGGGGCCACCAGAGGAAAGGATTTTAATGGCTCTACATAGAATTGGTCCAATTTTAAGTGCAAACTTTGTGGTAGTATTGCATACGCACAGGGGTGCACCAGCAATGAGGCTAGGTCAGGTGATTGCCCCAGGTGGCAAGACCTAGAGACAAGCGGGGGCTGTGGGAATATCTCTCTATATTGAACTGTATCACAGTATGCCTTAAACAGTAGGGCTGGAGGGGTTGGGCGCCATTTCAATCTTCACCTCAGGCAGCAGAAAGGCCAGGTGCACCCCTGCACTTGCAGATTAAATGACTGATGGGTTATTTGTGAGAACAGGGTTGGACCCTAACACCAAATTATCATAGGATGCTTCAGAAGGCCAAGACTATGACACAAAAAGGGTCCAACAGAAGACAACCCCATTTGGAAGTCACTTCAGAGCCATTCATTTACCATAAGGGTGTATTTCTTATGGGGGGATTGCATTAACCTTATTGATGATATGTCCCATGTGTACAATGACAGGAATATGCATATATAAAGGGGAGAAAAACAGAGCTGGATCACACATCCACAATGCTATACTTAGGTCTACCGTATTTTTTGCCCCATAAGACGCACCTAGGTTTTTGGGGAGGAAAATAAGAAAAAAAATATTTGTAACCAAAAGGTGTGCTTTTGGTGGGTTTGGAACTAATGCTGGTCTGTGGATGGCACTGTTATGGAGGATCTGTGGATGGCACTGTTATGGGGGATCTATGGATGGCACTGTTATGGGAGATCTGTGGATGGCACTGTTATATATGTGCCATCCACAGACCCCCCCCCACCCCATAACAGTGCCATCCACAGACCCCCCAGCCCATAACAGTGCCATCCACAGACCCCCCACCCCTTAACAGTGCCATCCACAGATGTCCCCCATAAAACTGTCATCCACAGATTCCCCCCGTCACCGCTCCAGTGCTGCAGTATACAAATATAAAATGTCTTATTCAATTAAAAGTGATTAAACATGCCCCCTCACTCCTAATATTACTGTACACCCTAACAGCTTCTGTACAACGCCATTCATTCATAAAGTAGGCGGCGCAGGCACGTGACATCAGGGAGTTACGCTGCAGCCCGCCCGGCCTGCCTGCCTGCATTCTACAGAAGCTGTTAGGGTGTACGGTAATATTAGGAGTGAGGGGGCATGTGTAATCACTTTTAATTGAATGAGACATTTTATATTTGTATACTGCAGCACTGGAGCGGCGGGGCCGGAGTACAGTGACTGAACCGGCCCCGTCGCAATTGCCGGCCCCCAGCTCCTCCTCCCAGTCCCTCCCCGCTCGCTCATACATCGCAGCCTGCGATGTAAAAATGTCAGCATTCGCTCCATAAGACGCAGGGGCATTTCCCCCCCATTTTGGGGGTAAAAAATTGCGTCTTATGGGGTGAAAAATACGGTAATTAAACTCACTTCTCAGCGCAATATTAAAGTGTACAGCCCCCTATACTCCATGCTGTACAAGAGGCATTAGTGTACGTTTTTATCAAAAGGAATAAGCCCACTCACCACGCCAAGGTTGCCTCTGTTTTTGTGGCGCTGTGCTGGTGGGTTGGTGGGACCCAGTGTAATGGGTGGCATTGTCAGACAGCAGGGTTGCTGTTTGACTCCTGGGTCCTGCCACCTACTAGCGCAGTGTCGCTTTGTCACAGCATTGTGCTGCGCCTTTTTGTCAGAGTAGGTCCCACTCAAAGAGGCAACCTTGGCGTGACGACTGGGCTTATGCCTTTTGATCAAAATGTACACTAATGCGTCTTGTACATCATGCAGTATAAGGGGCTGTACACTTTAATATTGTGCTGAAAAGCGAGTTTAATTAGATCTAAACATAGCATTGTGGATGTGCGATCCAGTTCTGTTTTTCTCCCCTAGATACAGTCATGTGAAAAAATTAGGACACCCTTTGAAAGCATGTTGTTTTTTGTAACATTTTTAATAAAAGGTTATTTCATCTCCGTTTCAACAATACAGAGAGATTAAAGTAATCCAACTAAACAAAGAAAACTGAAGAAAAGTCTTTTCAAGATCTTCTGTAAATGTCATTCTACAAAAATGCCTATTCTAACTGAGGAAAAAGATAGGACACCCTCACATGTATTCCCTCTTAAATTGGCTCAGATCTCACACAGGTATATCACACCAGGTGCACATAATTAGTAGATCGTTACTCTGCATGTTGAATGAGGCTTGCCCTATTTAAACCTCAGACATTTAGTTTGGTGTGCTCCTGACTGTTGAAGTGAGAGTGAGCACCATGGTGAGAGCAAAAGAGCTGTCAGAGGACTTCAGAAAAAAGATTGTAGCAGCCTATGAGTCTGGGAAGGGATTTAAAAAGATCTCAAAAGATTTTGAAATCAGCCATTCCACTGTCCGGAAGATAGTCTACAAGTGGAGGGCTTTCAAAACAACTGCCAACATGCCCAGGACTGGTCGCCCCAGCAAGTTCACCCCAAGAGCAGACCGCAAGATGCTAAAAGAGGTCTCCAAAAACCCTAAAGTGTCATCTCGAGAACTACAGCAGGCTCTGGCTACTGTTGATGTAGAAGTACATGCCTCTACAATCAGAAAGAGACTGTACAAGTTTAACTTGCATGGGAGGTGTGCAAGGAGGAAACCTTTGCTTTCAAAGAGAAACATCGAGGCCAGACTGACATTTGCCAGAGATAAAGTTGACAAAGACCAGGACTTCTGGAATAATGTTCTTTGGACAGATGAGTCCAAAATTGAATTATTTGGACACAACAGCAGAGGACATGTTTGGCGTAAACCAAACACAGCATTCCAAGAAAAGAACCTCATACCAACTGTGAAGCATGGAGGTGGAAGTGTCATGGTTTGGGGCTGCTTTGCTGCAGCAGGACCTGGTCAGCTCACCATCATAGAATCCACGATGAATTCTACTGTGTATCAGAAGGTGCTTGAAGAACATGTGAGACCATCAGTTAGAAAATTAAAGCTGAAGCGGAACTGGACCATGCAACATGACAATGACCCAAAACATACTAGTAAATCAACCAAAGATTGGCTGAAAAAGAAGAAATGGAGAGTCCTGGAATGGCCAAGTCAAAGTCCAGATTTGAATCCCATTGAGATGCTGTGGGGTGACTTGAAAAGGGCTGTACGTGCAAGAAACCCCTCAAACATCTCACGGAGATGAAATAACCTTTTATTAAAAATGTTACAAAAAACCACATGCTTTCAAAGGGTGTCCTAATTTTTTCACATGACTGTATATGCAATGACAGCAATATGCTTATGATGCAATTAAAAGTGGGTGGTGCATGTTCTGTACAGATGGAAAGTAGACCTAACCATTATGTCCTCCGGTAAGCTCAAGAAACCCCAGTGAAAGGCTGTCTAACTAGACCTTAAAGGCTATGGACAGCTGCAGGGCAATTTTCTTTTTGGTGTGTATTTTCCAAATTTTAAGCTAAAATAATTTTGTAGAATTTGTCTTCATTAAAAATGTTCAGCTGTTTTTGAGTACAAGGGTTAAAAATCAGTCTGCAAGCTGCCAGATGAATCCCATCATCTGATAGCCCAAACTGATAACAATATGGCTTAAATAAGTGTTTATGAGGTCAGGAGATCAGAGATATGAGTTACACATGAGATGTCAGGTGAAGAGAATTAAAGAAAACACTGTGACAGCTTTCAAACAGACAGATTTTTAACCCTGGTAGCTCAGAAACATGTGAATGTCTTTAATTAAGACCAAATAAAAAAATTATTTTTAGCCCAAAATGAGTAAAGTACAATCTTAAAAAATCCACCCAAAGGTGGATCCAAGCCTGAAACTACAGTGTGTTTAAAGCAGGCATGTCCAAACTGCGGCCCTCCAGCTGTTGCAAAACTACAACTCCCAGCATGCCCTAATAGCTGTAAGCTATCCAGGCATGCTGGGAGTTGTAGTTTTGGAACAGCTGGAGGGCCGCAGTTTGGACATGCCTGGTTTAAAGTATGAAAATAATTAGAGCAGGTACTAAACTTCCTGGTTGTAGGCTCAGATTTGATTCCATCTTATTTGCTAGAAAAAACAGAGCAGCATGCAGAATAATTTTTTCGGGTAACATGACAGACACCATGACAGATGCTAAAAGACCCCTTTGTCCTGTATTGTAAGTCGATGGGGTCCATCTGGCTCTGTTCTGCTTGAACTTTGTTTTTCTTCTTCTATGATGGATCAGAAGAAAGGAATCCTAACACAGATGTGAACCCAGCCTTACCCCTGCACTGGTTTTACACAACCCCTCATCATGCCCCCTGGTCTTTTTACATTGAGCTTACCTTTCTTTCTGTGATGCAGGTTAGTAGAATGAAAAAACCCTGCCAACAAGATACATGAAATGAAAGAATAATAAATGATAATGGTATAACATGATCTATATCGTAGAAAATACAAAAAATAAGCTGTAATATCAGACATAACACTTTGACACCAGGGGCGCTGTTTCTTAAAACAAAATCCATGCAACGCCATTTGCCTTTGGATGGTCATTACCTTTGGTTTCCTACTTGTTATATTATAACTTACCCTACTCATGGATATTGTGGGCCATGTGGTGGGAGCTACTGTATGTAACAAGAGCTGCCCACAGCTCCCGTGAATATGTAGGCATCTAATCCAGTGTTCCCCAACCAGTGTTTTAGAGCTACATGTGATTCTTGGGCCCCTTGCATATGGCTCTCCAGCAGATATTGCTGGTAACTAGTGGCAGTAGGGGTAGCATTATGACAACTTGGTACCAGAGCAACAACCATATCACTGGACATTAGAATAAAAGCCATGTCCCTCAGTTATATTTTTACAATATCTTTTCATTCTATAACACAGATGTGTCCATATTAACAGGAGGTACATCCCCATTCCTACAAGCCTCATGATCTCTGCCAGGGGCAGATTGGCCATAGACCTTACAGGGAAATTTCCCAGTGGGCAGAATCCCACTGGGCCACCTGGGCCCTCCTATTTTGTGCTCCTATTTTGTGCTGCTGGCAGAATGGACTGTGGTGTTTGGCTGTGGTGGTATAATGTGCCACATTATGGTATTGCTGGCCCTAACTATCTATAATTTAGACCCAACTACAAAACAGGGCTTGAAGAAGATGGGGATAGGCTGTATATTAAAATATCATCCTGATTTCAGCCCTTGTGGGCCGAGCTGTTAATAATATTGAACCCTTTGGTCATCATTGATCAGATGCTATGTCCCAATAAAACGGCATGAGAACTGCACTGACTCAATACTTTTTAGTTTTCCCACATTCCAAAAACATTCCCTATAGGTTGTTTCCTATCAATGTGAGAGAATCTATTAGGTGGTCAGTATTATGATTCATATTGGAGGAGTCCTCCCAAATTTCAAAAAACATTCCCAATCCAGTGGCTTCCTATAGGTGTAGCATACAAGGAGAATTAGGTTGCGATTCCCACAAGGGGCAGGTTCTAATGTGGGTAATTTTGAAATGTGGTCAATACTACAAATTAATTTGTCACAACCTAAAAACAGGTAGTAGATACTGAGCTAAGCATATATAGCATGTTATTATTCACACACATATAAAATGGAATAAAGAAGATTAACACTGTGGTGCCTACTATTGGCACTTGTTTACCACAGTATCAAAACAACAATGAAGAAGGTGAAAAAAACTATTAAAAACCACAAGATTTATAAAAAGAGTGTATAACAGTTACTGTATCCTCCCATAGCACGCTCCTTAACTGATAGATGGGAGGAGAAACAACATCTTGTAATTGTGGTTTAGTGTCACATTTATCTGGAGAAGATGAGACAGATCTAGGTGTCCACTTGATAGCTGGAGAACATAATATAGGTCAGGGTGTTGGGGATCAGTTTCCACCACTATTATGACCTAATGAGGAACAATGACAGCCTAGAATCTCTGTCCTGTACCTGGAGGATAACTGTTTTTATAAGCATTGCTATATTTAAGGTTGCATTTTCATTCTTATTTCATCTTCTGGATTGTTGTTCCCATATAAACGGGACCTTATGTTTGTTACCTGGAAAGCATTCATTGCAGCAAATCCATATGTGAAAATCTGTTTGGTCAAGTAATCAAGTTCTGTCAACAAAGCAAATCCGAAGGACCAAGTCAATCCAAAAACAGGGGTTAGAACCAGGATGGCCTTCAAGATGCTCTTAGCTGTATCCCTATCTTCAGGATGGTTCTTATCAGATACAGAAGGGCGAGATAACTTGGCGATAACAACCAGAAGAGTAAGAAAGTTGAAGATGATGATGGATCCAGCTGGTATGGCAAAGGCATAGATGGCACCGCTTCCTGGATTCAACCAACATAGTTCTTCATGTCTATATCTATCTTTGGGGTAGAAATACAAAAATGTGCCAGCAGCTATGATGGCTGGAATCAAATATCCAACTAAGAATGACAGGGAAACATAAACTCTCTTTCTCAGATGGTGAAAGACAAAAAGTAATTGATGCAAGAGCATCACACTCTGGGCAAAGGTCCAGAAGAATAGAGCTAGATAGAAGAAATGGTTTAAGAAGGTTATTGAGAGGCAGATGAGCTTCTTGGTGATGATAGAAGGAAAAGCCGAAGACAAGAAGCAGACATCTGCACACAGTAGGGACACTGCAATGTTTACCAAGGAGATGTGTCGAAAATATGAGATATTTGTCTTGACTACGGCTTTCCATACATACCACTCAACCAAGACACAGATACAGAGAGAAAGTATGGAGACACCAAGTCCAACATAAGTCAATTCCTCTATTAAAGCCAGCGGTTCCACATTTATTGACATAAGTACTGCAAATGAGGTCAAGTGGCTGCAACTACAGTAGGTTATATTATCTTCCACCCATGAGGTGCAGCCACCATCTGACCAAGCCCCACCAGGACCTGGTAGAGAGAAGTCCCAAAAAACACAATGTTGGGAATACCTTTTATCTGACACATTTGTTTGAAAAGACATTAAGATATTGGAAGAAGCAGAAATGGAATCCGATAGCCGTATAGATGTAGACTGCACAAAGCTATTTAAATGTGCGTCATTAAATTTCTCAGTTGTACTTTGTAGGAGGCTACCGATGGTGTTGAAGGCAACACTGGTGATCTTCACCTTGTGTTTTTGCAGAAGTGAAAATATAGTTTGCTGATCAATTGTCGTGCTCACTCCAAGTTTCTCAAAGGTCTTCTGGTAGTCTTGCCCAGCTTGGCCTAGTTCATAAGCATTGCCTTTTACTTGGATATTTTCTACATCAATTTCAAAGGAGCCATTCTCTGCACGAAGAAGCTGGCTAAACCGCTCTACTGACTTAAGCACAGTAGAAGCTGGTGGACTATTGGGGGCTTTCCACAGAGATGTATAGCTCAAGTCTGTGAGGTTGTTGGCCACTTGGAGGAAACCCTGGAAGTGAAAGAATAGAGGTCACAAGGGGTGATTAAAGCATTAATAACAGGATATCTATAAAATTCACTCTTTTTTTTATGCCATAGAAGTCCCTTGGGAGATATCAAGATGTCCGTTTCTTGCTGGATCATTTTCATTGAACGAGGGTGACACTGTAAGGTCTTTACAAATTTATGGATATTTCTGTGGGTTCATTGCAGACCAGGCCATATTTTGAAGTTTAAAGGGCTGTCTAGTGAATTAAAGTTTGTTGTTAAAAGTATCTAAAAGTCTGTCCCTAACAAAGTCTCGTTAGGAGCGCTAAGATGAGGCCATAAGGGAAATGGGAACATTCAGAAATCTTTTCGAAAGTGCAAGGAGATCTCCATTCTCTACTCCTGCTTGTACTTTTCTGAGTGTACCCACCCGTGCCGTCATTAGGCTGGGTAAGCTCAACATCTTTATTTTCTTATGTTTGACTGTATATTGTTACGTCCCTCCTGGGGGTCTAGGGGATTGTATATGGCCATCACATTCCTCAGCCCTCTGCAACCCAGATGGATTTTCCCTAAGCTTTGGTGACTGCAGGCCATTGGTTCCAGACATTTGCAGGGTCTTAGGGCTTGGGGAATTGGGGAATAGGCTGAGCCCTTCCCATTTTGGGGAGGGATTGTATTTGACTACATGCAAATGAACACTTTTTGGTAGCAATTTCGAGCTTTTAATAGACAGAAACGTACAAAGAAAAAATAGCCTTACTGTGACTACATCGGACTCAAATGTATTGTTCAGAACTGATGCTATTTTGGAGATGGTTTCCAATATGGTGACCACTGCAGACACCTCCGCTGTATTGTTAACAAATGTCCCGCTACTGTTGGACATCTGTTGGATTATTTCTGGTACTTTTACATAAGAGCTTCCGAGACCTTCCTCCAGTGCCTGCAAAAACAGCATAAATTTATCAATCCATACATTCCAAAAAAACAATATATTCCTTATGGGGATTACTGAAGCTTATGGTGCACAGTATATAAATGTGGTGAAATAAAGGTTAGATTTTCATATAGTCAAAGATTTTCAGCATTGCCTTCCTGTGTTAGTTAGAAGAACTAGAGCATCCCATATACCAAAGTCCCTTAACGTTTTTGCCCAGATTGTGCTTGGACAGGCCTCCCTCCCCCTTATTCAGCCACCCCCCCCCCCCTTACACTGAGCATCTGTGGCTCCATCAGTGCTTCTCTGCCCACAGCCTACGACCTCTCTCTCTGTCTGCTGGGTGCTGGACTGGCCGATCATTATTTAGCAGTGCTAGTATAGCCTTCTTCTGATTGGCTACCCTATGGCCCAGCAGAGAAAGTTTACCAAGCCATGCCACAGGACTTAGGACCTGACCAGGGACCAGCATCACCAGTCAAGAGTGACTTGGCTGCAGTGCTTTGCGTGAAGATCTGCCCAGACACTCTACCACAGTGAAAGCAAGAAAGTTCTACACAGTGACAGTAAAAAGACTCAGCAGTGCACTGAAGAGTTTTAAAAGTTCATGGATTGGGGGCCTGGGGCACTATCCACTATGTAATAAGCAGAAGCAGACAAAGTTCATGGGGGGGTATGACACACTATATAATAAGTAGGCAGAAGCAGGCACTATTCATTGGGGGTATAGCACACTATAAAATAAGCAGCAGGCACAGTTAATAGAGGGGGGTTTGGTAAGCTACATAATGATGAGCAGCAGGCATAGTTCCTGGGGGTATGGAAAACTTTAGAGCACACAGCACCAGGCACAGTTCATGATGGGGGGGGGGGGGGGGGTAGGCACACTATAAAATAAGCAGCAGGCCCAGCTAATAAAGGGGTATGGTACACTACACAGCAAACGGCAGCAGGCATAGTTCACGGGTCTATGGAACACTATTTAATACACAGCACCTGGAACAGTTCATGGGGGTGGGGGTGGTATACTATATAACATTCAGCAGCAGGCATATAATTCATGGGGAGGTATGGCATACTATATAACACACAGCAGCAGGCACAGTTAATGGGGGGTATAGCATACTATATAAAATTCAGCAGCAGGCACAGTTAATGGGGGGTATAGCATACTATATAAAATTCAGCAGCAGGCACAGTTCATGGGGTGGATTACATACTGTATAATACGCAGCAGGCATAGTTTATGATGGGTATGACACACTATATAATATGGAGCTGCAGGCACAGTTCATGGAGGGTATGGTACACTATATAATATGCAGCAGAAGCACAGTCCATGGTGATATGGCACACTATATAATATGTAGTACCAGACACAGTTCATGGGGAGTATGGCACACTATATAATATGCAGCAGAAGGCACAGTTCATGGTGTGGGGGAGGCGACATGGGAAATTTGTGGGAGGGGCGGGGGATGGGTTTGGGGGCCAATTCAGATTCTTGCTATAAGGCCCCCCATTATGTTTCGCAGTTAGCAGTACTAAAGTCTGCACAATCCATTTCTGTTAGAATATAAGCTGATCACAGGGTATCCTGCTGTTGAAAACCCTAGTAATCTGTGGAGAGATTCTGCAACAATTGGTAAATTCCCTGCAGTGTTCACCCAGGAGAAATAAAGAATTACACAGTGATCATTAAAATCAATGGGCTATCCATGTGATATGAAATGGTCCTTAAAACCAAGGGATTCACTTTATAGCTGCTCTCCGCTCTGGTTAATGACCGCCCTCACCCCAACTCTGGCAACCCTGTTTAAGGGGTTATCCCATGATTACTGTAAAAATTACATCATATAGTACATGACAATCTCTTTCTTACTAAGCTAGTATTATCCCTGTTCCTCACATGGGTCCAGAGATCTCTCCATTCATTACTCTGCTAGATCTATATCAAGCTGACTCCTCAAGGGCAGGTCTTTTCTGCTGCAGCTAAGGGGGTGTGTCTTTTCTGCTGGAGCTCTCGCCCTATCACAGCTCAGGAAGCAGTTGAAGGATGAAACTGAGCATGTGCGGCCTTCTCAGTGAGTCGGACAAGGTAATAAGAAAATGAACAAGCAGGTGGCGCTATACAGATCCATTTTATTGAATAACTCAGTGGCAGTGAGAACTGTAGAATATGTTCCATTTAACTCAGAAGTCCTTTATAGTTTAATTGAAAATAGGTATTCAAAAACAAATGCCTGCATAATTTTCAGAAGTGTTAGTGGACATGAGTCATAGCTCAACTACCTGTACATGTTCTAGTATGTAAGGTAATGATAATGGTGGTACCTGAGCATTACTTAGAGACATCTGCAAAACCTGGTTTATGCAATTATTCTGTACCATCAGCCACACTCCATCTACCGAACAATCTCGAGTCAGATATCCAAATGTCCCAGAAGGGCAGAGTGCAGTAGCTGACAAGCCGGCTTTAGTAATATTCCAGGTCACCCCAGAGTTCATGTCAATGCCACAATATTTGTCGCCCACTATGAAAAAAAAATATAAATGTATTATAAATCGGTAAAAATGTTACAGTATTTTTATTGAAAAAGAAAAGGTCTCCACATCAACACAGATTTAACCCAGGCCCTAGACTCTCCTAATATCTATGAGAAATTGAGATTTTAAAAGTGGTGTGCACCGTTATATAGAGCACAACCCCAAATAACCCCTAACGACCTTGAATCACCTAGTAGTGCACATGACTCCTTCATCAGACCCCAACATTTTTCCAGGCTTTAAGACCCACCAGGTAATTAAAACCCAGATTTCATTTTCATGAACCTTGTATTCTTACTTCCCTTGCTGAAGGGCAGTGAATGTGCTCAAGCTGTAGCGCCCTAAAAGACCTGTCCTCCATCAGTTCATCGTTCAATGTGTTTTAACTCGGGGATGACAATATGGAAACAAAGTCATGGCCAGCCTGAACCTCCAGGTGACACAGATGGACATCAAAGTTAAGGTTGCTAATTATTTGGAGGTGTCGACCCCAGGAGACTTGCCTATTCATCTGGGAGGTCTCATCTTTCACAGGGACTCTTCCAGACATTGAACTTTGGCGTGCAATCCAAAACCATGTGTAGAAATGTGAACCATCTCCTCTTGTAACTGGTACACGTATCTTATCAACCTAAGCATATTCAATAGGTGGACTGTTATTAAAGAGACTCTATGGAGCCACTTAGTTTGTTATTTGCTGACCTCTTTGATTGATCAGTTATTGATATTCCCTTATGGACAAATTCTTTCCAGAAGTAGGTAAAATTCCTGATTGCACTACTTGCTTTTAATTAGGACACACCACATGGTCTGACCAGGACCACCTCACAATATGATTAACTCTACATCCAGTGTACGCACCTTGCATTATAGTCACAGGGATAGAAGACTCTTTCTGCTGTCCAGCTTGATTTGTAAATGTACAGGTGTAATTTGTGTCATTGGTGGGACGTGGAGGAGCCAGTGAAAAACATTTCAAATCCATCCTACTACCTATCAGATAAAAGATTTATTATAATACATGTCCAATTTGGTAGGAAAATTTGAGGAATTTGTGCCTCAACATTGAACATCATTTTCATGTTTCATCTTTTCATTTGCCTTCTAATTTCTTTCGTAATGTGATGCTGATCTATAAGATCTCAAAATACTAAAGTGTCTATTATTTGTCTGTCCATAACTCCTGGAGAGAAGCTAGATATAAGGTTATGTTCACATTTGTGTTGGCGGTTGCACTTGAAGCCTCACAAAGTCCTTCAAATTTGAGAGGAAAAGTTTCCCTAATGGGTTGCTATTTTACCGGTTATAGGGCTCACACAATACTGTCCTTTGACTCTGGTGCACTATATTACTTAGGGTCTTCTAGCCTTAACTAGGGAGCCACATGAAGTGTGCATTAGAGTCACGTGAAAAATTGATCTCCCAATAGTAGAACCGCAGTGATAAAAATTAATGTCTTCTAGTCAACCGTGTGGCCAGGAGAGTTTTTCAGACAATGGATAAATGTTGGTTATTCAGGCTTTTAGTTTTGGGTGGACTTTGCATCTGTTCCAAAAAACAATGGCTGTGGAGACTGGGTGAGAGAGGAACTGCCATATTGGCTCATTAGAATAGGAATCTTGGCAAATTATGACCAAAGGTCATCAATTAATGGGATGATATGGTAGATAAGATTACTTATTGTTACAATTGTTGCAGCAGTGGGTGTGTAACCACTGTGTTAACCAATAGACTTTGGGCTTATCCAACAGAACAGGCACCTTTGCAGGATACTAGCATGCTTTGGAACCTATTGCTTAGGCACCCTTCCACAGGAGAAGGTGTTAAAAGCACCACAGGATAGCCAGCCATGAGCTGCAGCAGATTATGGTGCATACATGCTGGCCCTTTAAGAGATGGAGGGGCACAGGAGGGACGACCAAGCTGGCAAGCATGTCTCAGCCTGTGTGGTAGAACAGAGCAAGCTTGGAGACTGGCCTGCTTGGAGAACAGGAAGTGGGGGACATTTTTAGACTCCTTGTCAGGTCTCCTTTAACGCCAACAGTTGTCCCTCTAAATGCATCGATATTGGGATGATACAGTACATTGTTTCACTCATCTCTTTTTAATGAACTACTGTAGTTTTACCAAATTACTGTTGGGTTGTGACTGCAAACAGACTCGAGCAATGTTATATACTCACCAGGCTGTACTCTTAGCGTCACATTGTTGTAAGTCCAGGTTACGTTGTATTCTTCACCGTCAAATGGTATACAGCATTCCAATACCAATTGAGAAATGTCATCTGAGGTTAAAGTCTTCTGGATTGGGTTGACAGTGATCTCAGATGGGAGGAGGATAACATTGACCTCTGTTTTTGCTTTATGGACTAGGGTGTCATTGAAAAACTGGCAAATATATGTCCCTGGAAGAAGCGGGAGGGAGTCTTATTCCTTACAGGTTAGGACTCTAAACAACTTCAACGACTGCAAAACAAAGAAATACGGTACAAGTGCAAAATCTAAAGTCTAATTTCAAGTCTAAGCTTCTCATAATGTTTAGATGTTTTCCATACATATGGAGTGGTTGGAAGATTTTCCTATTCCTATACTGACTATTATTGCTTCCCTTACTGGACATCTTCTCAAAATGATGCACTAGATCAGGGGTAGGCAACCTCCGGCACTCCAGCTGTTGTGAAACTACAACTCCCAGCATGCATACTTGCTCTGCTCTTCTAAGAACTCGCATAGAAATGAATGATGCATGCTGGGAATTGTAGTTTCACAACAGCTGGAGTGCCGAAGGTTGCTGATCCCTGCACTAGATCTAGGAGGTCTGCTGGTGGTACTGAATGTGATTGTTGAAGGGAAAGTGAAGTGTATGCCCTGGGCAAGTTCTAAGGCTCTAAGTTCTAGCTCATAGAGGAGGGAACCCCAGATTGAGAGTCCATATGTGTGATTTGGCTGTAGCTGAGGTTGTAGGACTATGTTTGGGAGATGCCATATATTGATAATATTCATATATAGGCTCATTAAGTTGCATAGTTGATCATAGACCTGAGGATGAAAATATTCTGGTCAGTGGTTATCAACAGTTTTCCTAACAAGTACACTGAACCAAACTTGGGTAGAATGTTGCCCAGATACCCTAAATATAACAGGAATGTAACTTGGCTGATCTAATGCCTCTTGAGGTCCTCAGTGTCCCTTGATATCTGATGGTTTCTGTAGATATCACATTGTCAGTAGGTAGCATTGTGATACCAAAACCATTGTTACCAATCCGTGAGTGAGCAAATTGGCACTAGTATACTAGGCTCTTCAGTAGGTAATAAGCCATGTCTCATAGCTAACTGACCTTCCCACCAGAGATCCGCCTTGCTGATGGTAAGAACAGAGATAGTCTTATCTGACTGGACCTGCATTGAGATGTCCACATTTTTTCCACCTTGATAAATCATGTTGGTGATGTTATTGGTGGTCAGAGACCAGTTCACAGCATTTATTGTTTCATTAATTTGACAGGTCAGCTGGATCGGGTCCCAGTATCTCACCATGAGCTTCACAGGCTCAATATGGGTTATTCCTGGAGAAAAAATTAATAAAATAAATACACATAGCTTACTTTTAGTCAAGATTGTGACAGGAAGCAATATTATAGTAGTTATATTCCTGAAAGAATACAAATGAAATATATAAATCACACGATATAAAAAAAACTCAGACTACTTATCTGCCATGGAGCAGCAAAGAAAGAGGAAGTGTTCACTGAGGAGGGGCTACTTATGGACTGGTTGGTGGGAGGGGTTACCCTTTAGGGTGTTTCTTTTGTTACCATGGTTACTCTTCTTGCTGCTATGGAATTTAGTAAAGGAAGAGACTGCAATTCTCGCCTCCGTGTCTTTAATAAAATCATGACTTTACGTTATAAACTAAGAAAATCATCAAATTATATTCCTGCACATAGGAGGCAGTATTATAGTAGTTATATTCTTGTACATAGGAGCAGTATTATAGTAGTTATATTCTTGTACATAGGAGGCAGTATTATAATAGTTATATTCTTGCACATAGGATGCAGTATTATAGTAGTTATATTCTTGTACATAGGAGCAGTATTATAGTAGTTATATTTTTGTTCATAGGAGGCAGTATTATAGTAGTTATATTCTTGCACATAGGAGGCAGTATTATAGTAGTTATATTCTTGTACATAGGAGGCAGTATTATAGTAGTTATATTCTTGTACATAGGAGGCAGTATTATAGTAGTTATATTCTTGTACATAGGAGGCAGTATTATAGTAGTTATATTCTTGCACATAGGAGCAGTATTATAGTAGTTATATTCTTGTACATAGGAGCAGTATTATAGTAGTTATATTCTTGTACATAGAAGCAGTATTATAGTAGTTATATTCTTGTACATAGGAGCAGTATTATAGTAGTTATATTCTTGTACATAGGAGGCAGTATTATAGCAGTTATATTCTTGTACATAGGAGGCAGTATTATAGTAGTTATATTCTTGTACATAGGAGTAGTATTATAGTAGTTATATTCTTGTACATAGGAGCAGTATTATAGTAGTTATATTCCTGTACATATGAGCAGTATTATAGTAGTTATATTCTTGTACATAGGAGCAGTATTATAGTAGTTATATTCTTGTACATAGGAGCAGTATTATAGTAGTTATATTCTTGTACAAAGGAGGCAGTATTATAGTAGTTATATTCTTGTACATAGGAGCAGTATTATAGTAGTTATATTCCTGTACATATGAGCAGTATTATAGTAGTTATATTCTTGTACATAGGAGGCAGTATTATAGTAGTTATAGTCTTGTACATAGGAGGCAGTATTATAGTAGTTATATTCTTGTACAAAGGAGGCAGTATTATAGTAGTTATATTCTTGTACATAGGAGCAGTATTATAGTAGTTATATTCCTGTACATATGAGCAGTATTATAGTAGTTATATTCTTGTACATAGGAGCAGTATTATAGTAGTTATATTCTTGTACATAGGAGCAGTATTATAGTAGTTATATTCCTGTACATATGAGCAGTATTAAAATAGTTATATTCTTAACCAAATTTATTTTTATTAAAAGAATAAAATACACTGTACAATCACATACCATCATATTCTTGGTGAAAAGGCAATATGACAAACATTCCACGGAAGTGACAATTATTGCATATCAGTACTGTATATGGTGTCTAAATGAAACCATTAATGGAACAAACATAAAAAGTAGGGAACGACGGGAAAGGGAAGGAAGGGTAGGGGGGAGAGGGGGGTCAAGAGTTTTCCAACTCCGTCAAGTAAACTTTCTTTAGTTTTTCCACGGTGACCAGATTTTAAGAAAGTGAGGGCGTGTTAAGGATTCCCAATGGGCCAGCTCTTCAAATCTATAGATCTGATCTACCTTGTCCCTCCACATCGGAACAGTAGGAGGTTCAGCATCCTTCCATATAATAGTTATATTCTTGTACATAGGAGGCAGTATTATAGTAGTTATATTCTTGTACATAGGAGGCAGTATTATAGTAGTTATATTCTTGTGCATAGGAGGCAGTATTACAGTAGCTATATTCTTGTACATAGGAGGCAGTATTATAGTAGTTATATTCTTGTTCATAGGAGGCAGTATTATACTAGTTATATTCTTGTACATAGGAGCAGTATTATAGTAGTTATATTCTTGTACATAGGAGGCAGTGTTCTAGTAGTTATATTCTTGTTCATAGGAGGCAGTATTATAGCAGTTATATTCTTGTACATAGGAGGCAGTATTATAATAGTTATATTCCTGTACATAGGAGGCAGTATTATAATAGTTATATTCTTGTACATAGGAGGCAGTATTATAGTAGTTATATTCTTGTACATAGGAGGCAGTATTATAGTAGTTATATTCTTGTTCATAGGAGGCAGTATTATAGTAGTTATATTCTTGTACATAGGAGGCAGTATTATAGTAGTTATATTCTTGTTCATAGGAGGCAGTATTATACTAGTTATATTTTTGTACATAGAAAACAGTATTATAAAATATATGTTTTTATACATGGGGCAGTATTATAGTAGATTCTAGTACATAGGAGATAGTATAATAGTATTTATATTCCAGTACATAGGAGGCGGTATTATAGTGTTAATATTTTTTAAAACAACACCACTTCTTGAAAAGAATCCATTACATGTAGGTGGCCACATAGGGAATTGATGTTTTTTTGCAAATATTAGTGTTCTTCTACATCTGTGATTATTACCTGCTGTTGAGAGCTGGGATGCAATGGCACCAGTAAGTGACTGTACAACCATAGTGTTGCTTGATGCAAACTGAGAAGCAGACAGTGGACCTGAAACCACCATCCTATAGTTTGCAACCACACTTCCTGGACTTGGGATAAAAGGAAAAACATCTTTATTTAACATTGAATACATTTTTGCCATTTATTTTATAGTATTATTTCCTTTGTACCTGAACCCGAGCACAGACACATTGAGAGGATTGCAGAACTTTGTGTAGACATTCAAGAGCTGCAAAAAAACAAAAACATGATAATTCAGCATTTGTTGGGCAAGAATTGGGGCTTGGCCTCACTGACTCCTCCCTCCTATCCCATTTCTGTTACGGTACTTTATATCAGATTGTTCAACATCCTGCCTCCGAGGATATAAAAGCTAAACAATTTTTGCCGAACATATTGCAATTTTTGTTTCCAATCTGTGAAATCCTTGGCCAAATAACCATAAATGGCATGATAACTATGACTTGGATTGTAAACCTACAATTTTTATATTTTTGGTCTAGGTACATAGCAATATAAGTCACTACAGGGATGGTATTTACAAAGGCAACCGGTTCTTTTTTGTTTGATTAAGGCCTCATGCACACAACTGTTGTGTCTTTTGCGGTCCGCAAATTGTGGATCTGCAAAACACGGATGGCGTTAGTGTGCGTTCTGCAATTTGCGGAATGGCACGGACAGCCATTAATATAACTGCCTATTCTTGTCCGCAAAACGGACAAGAATAGGACAGGTTATATTTTTTTTGCGGACCACTGAACGGAGCAATGGATGCGGACACGGAGTGCTGTCCGCATCTTTTGCGGCCCCATTGAAGTGAATGGGTCCACATCTACGCCGCAAAAACTGTGTCTCAGATGCGGACCAAAACAACGTTTGTGTGCATGAGGCATAAGACATATTGCTGAAGGTCAACTAGAGGCACTCCATTATCTATCTAGTATTTTCTAGATATGCTCCGATAACTTTGGACAAGAGGGCCAGATGTATGCTATAACTGGTGCTATAACTGGTGCTAAGAAGTCCCAACCAGTTTTTTGTGTAGGAATTTCCACCACACCTGGCTATGCTGATATTACAAAAAATCGGGAGCAAGCAGCTTGGTGGAAGTCATTGCTTATCTTATTAGGTTGCATTATTAATCACATTTTTCTAAAATTTAATTTAGGTGGAAAATTCCTTTAAATGTGAACATATTTACAACTACATTGTGAGTCTAATAAATATATAACACTGTGTTGTGATTGAGAAAAAAGCTAAACTTCTAAAAATGTTTTAAAGGGTTATTTCATGCTGGGACAACTGAGAGCGATCAACCAGGACAGCTTTCCTAGGCCCTGGGCTTCCTAGCAGACATTGGCTTGGTGATAGGTGGCACACAGGTGGTGTTTTTGTACAAACAAGTCTCAGTGTCAGACTCAGGACAAGGTCGGTGATACTTACGGCCAGAGTCATATTGTATTCCAGCGTTTGGTACTTTACCGAAGTTCGGTCTAGGAGATCTGTTGTGAAGGTCTCATTCAGGCTAATTGAGCCATTTATGTCAACTGGAGAGGGAAACACATGAGCTGAGGTTTCCAAAAAATCCCCCACAATATTGAAAGACATAACAAGGTAAATATGGATATACTATACCTGTTCAATATATGGCATCACCAGTGAACAAAGTAAACAAATGAACCATACTTATCCTCATCGATCCCTCACAACTGTTCTGATGATGGTCTGGTCTCTACTGGTCTTCACCTCCTACTCCTGGCTCAAAATGCCAGGTAAGGACCACTCCACTAATCACTGGCCATAGTGATGACCCTCATCAGCCAGGGATTGGTGGAGTGAGCATTTCCTGGGGTTTGCAGTGTGTTGAGGTGGGACCACTAAGCAAAACGCAATAGGGGGCAGTGTCAGAACAGCAGCTATACAGGATCGGTGAGGATGAGTATGGTTTATTTTCTATTTTCCCCTTTTTTCCCATGGAAACCCCTCTTAACCCCTTTACTGCCCTAGTCCACCAGAGAGGTTATTAACTGCTTTACTACCCTAGACCACCAGGGTTGTTATTAATAATGTATTAACTGTCCCAGACCACTCTGGATTTTACCGTAATTTTTTTTATTGCTCTAGACCAGGCATGCTCAGCCTGCGGCCCACCAGCTGTTGCAAAACTACAACTCCCAGCATGCCTGAACAGCCTACAGTTATCAGCCTACAGCAAGGCATGGTGGGAGTTGTAGTTTTACAACAGCTGGAGGGCCGAAGGTTGAGCATCGCTGCTCTCGACCACCTGGAAAGAAACCATAAACCCCATTCTCTGCCCTCAGTTAAATGGGATGTTACCATTACCATTAACCCTTTCACTACCCTAGATTTCCATTGGTGTTACGCATTTCTACAGAGGAACTCCCTGTATCTAGCTGTTTTGCTTTTTTTTTTACAGTCATTATTATTTTTTATTATAATGAGAAAGTGTAAGGCTACTTTCACACTAGCGTTTTTGCTGGATCCAGCAGGGTTCAGCAAAAACGCTTCTGTTACTAATAGTACAACAATCTGCATCCGTTATGAACGGATCCAGTTGTATTATATTTAACATTGCCAAGACAGATCTGTCATGAATGAAGGACGGATCCATTTTCTATTGTGTCAGAGAAAACTGATCCGTTCCCATTGTGGTTTGCCCTCCGGTATGAGAACGGAACAGAATGCATTTCGGAGCACTCCGTTCTGTTCAGTTACGTTTTGTTCCCATTGACAATGAATGGGGACAAAACGGAAGCATTTTGGTTCCCAGTATTGAGACCCTATGACGGATCTTAATACCGGAAAATATTAACGCTAGTGTGAAAGTAGCCTAAGTTACAGGTATGCTTGTGGAAGGGGATCTACACACTGATTTTGAACAGGGACCTTCAGTGGTCTATGTCTACCCCCATTAGTGTTTAATAGTCAAATTGTACAATAGTCTACCCCCCTTCAAAATTGCAGAATCTAGAACAGCTAATGGCTCTAATGTCTATAATAACGGCCATTAACCCTTTAAACAAAAAGCATCGTACTGTTTCTACGGCCTGATGGTAGCTGTGCAGTGTATAGTCATAGTGGCTTACCTATATGGTCAGAAATGTTTGGAGGACTTTCACAATAGGGAATATTGTCATTGGGAATAAACAGACAGGAACAAAAAGAAGAGGAATTGCTGCAAGGACGGTAAGTGTAGCACGCAGTGATGTTCCATTTGTAGCCGTCCTTACAGATACACATCTTCCCTGTATCAGTCACATTACACTCTGGAAAAAGAGAAAATCGTATCACTGGAGATTCACTGTTTGGACCTACTGCACCATCCTACAACTTTTACATATAAAATACCTTTGAAATGACTATTACATCAACTATACCCTATGCCTCATGTCAGTCACACAAGAATTGATATTGCCCTGTGTTTTATACCACCTGCCTTAAAGGGAGTCTTTCACCTAATCTGAGCGTTTTAGACCGCTCAGATCAGGTTATAGACTCTTTAACCCTCATTACGATCATACCCGTCTCTTATGTGTCCCTCGCTCAGATAATGAAAATAATACTTTTTAAACTTATGCAAATTACCTTCTGAAGGTGCCCAGGGGCGGCGTTACTGGGCGATGTGCCCAGAAAAACACACCTCCAGCCGGCGGACGTCACGAGCGGCACCAGAGGACGGCGGGCTGGGAACTGGCCCGCACCTGCGCACTGCTCTGCCCATTATGGGCAGATGAACAGCTTTTCATATTGCGCATGCGCCGGCCAACTAAAGACAGCCGGCCGGCGCATGCGCAATATGAAAGGATGTTCCTCTGCCCATAATGGGCAGAGCAGTGCGCAGGTGCGGGCCAGTTCCCAGCCCGCCGTCCTCTGGTGCCGCTCGTGACGTCCGCCGGCTGGAGGTGTGTTTTTCTGGGCACATTGCCCAGTAACGCCGCCCCTGGGCAACTTCAGAAGGTAATTTGCATAAGTTTAAAAAGTATTATTTTCGTTATCTGGGCGAGGGACACATAAGAGACGGGTATGATCGTAATGAGGGTTAAAGAGTCTATAACCTGATCTGAGCGGTCTAAAACGCTCAGATTAGGTGAAAGACTCCCTTTAAAGAAGACCCATCACCATGAAATGGAGTGCAATCTGCAGGCAGCATGTTAAAGAGCAGGAAGAGCAGATATATATACGTGTGTGTGTGTGTATGTGTATCTATCTATCTATCTATCTATCTAGGTACAAAAATTGGACTGCACTCCAAACAATTCGTGAAAAAAATCTGTGTTTATTCACCCATCTATGGCAAAGCGACGTTTCGGCTCCAACTGAGCCTTTCTCAAGCCTGAGAAAGGCTCAGTTGGAGCCGAAACGTCGCTTTGCCATAGATGGGTGAATAAACACAGATTTTTTTCACGAATTGTTTGGAGTGCAGTCCAATTTTTGTACCTTCATTACTGGGTAAGCACCTGCTGCCGACCTTGGACTTTGCACCCATATATCCGAAGGGTGGTGCCGCCTGTGGTTTTTCTTTTATCTATCTATATATATATATATATATACACAGTTGCAAGAAAAAGTATGTGAACCCGATATGGGATCATGCCCCCTGATGTCTTCATAAAGTTGTAGAACTCTTAGAATTCTGCACTGCTTCCCGTGACGTGATATACCTGATCACATGATCGGATGCGCGATCACATGTTACGATCATATGTTCCAAGGTCCTTGGACATGCGCACTTTAATGATCGGATCAACGCGCGATCATGTGACCGGGAGGTTTGGAAAGGTCCTGTGACATGCGCATTGTAACTAAGGGCACGCCGGGATCCACGTGTATCGGCTCCATCGCACACTTCTGGGACCCGTCTCATCATCTTACTGAAGGTACACCTGTACACTTTAGGTTATTAAGAAGACCTACACATGTGTTCATTATCACAATTAGTGTATCATGTTTTATTTTTATGCTTATGTTGAATTTTAGAAAGAAGGAATGATGCCACATTATCACATTTAAGCTTGCTATAGGATGTGATTGTATAAATATATTGACATTATCGTTTATATTATTATTTTGAATTTATTAATCTTGATGAATGTATTTGACTTGTTAATTACTCAATGATGTCAAGCTGTATAAATATGCACAATGCACTGCCCACTTTGTCACTGCTTGAGAAAGATCCCAGTAAGCGGATCGAAACGTTGCGTGTCTGGTGAATAAAGCCGTTTTTCTACCTTTTACTACTTGGATGTGCTGTGGAATTTTTCTATTTTTATGCATTGGAGGTGGATCGCCCCCACAGCCGCTGGCACTCCGACCGTACTCTACAGATAGCTGTGCTGCCCACACCCTTCTACCTTTGTTATACACAGTCATGGCTGTAATTGTTGGCACCCCTTAAATTCTTTAAGAAAATGAAGTATTTCTCACAGAAAAGTATTGCAGTAACACATGTTTTGCTATACACGTTTATTCCCTTTGTGTGTATTGGAACAAAACCAAAAAAAGAAAGGAAAAAAAGCAAATTGGACATAATGTCACACCAAACTCCAAAAATGGGCTGGACAAAATTATTGGCACCCTTAACTTAATATTTGGTTGCACCCCCTTTGGAAAAAAAAACTGAAATCAGTCGCTTCCTATAACCATCAATAAGCTTCTGACACCTCTCAACCGGAATTTTGGACCACTCTTCCTTAGCAAACTGCTCCAGGTCTCTCTTATTGGAAGGGCGCCTTTCCCCAACAGCAATTTTAGGATCTCTCCACAGGTGTTCAATGGGATTTAGATCTGGACTCATTGCTGGCCACTTCAGAACTCTTCAGCGCTTCGTTGCCACCCATTTCTGGGTGCTTTTTGACGTATGATTGGGGTTATTGTCCTGCTGGAAGACCCAAGATCTCGGACGCAAACCCAGCTTTCTGACACTGGGCTCTACAGTGCGACCTAAAATCCGTTGGTAATCCTCAGATTTCATGATGCCTTGCACACATTCAAGGCACCCAGTGCCTGAGGCAGCAAAACAACCCCAAAACATGAATAAACCTTCACCCTATTTCACTGTATGTACTGTGTTCTTTTCTTTGTAGGCCTCATTCCTTTTTCGGTAAGCAGTAGAATGATGTGCTTTACCAAAAAGCTCTATCTTGGTCTCATCTGTCCACAAGATGTTTTCCCAGAAGGATTTTGGCTTACTTGTTCAAGTTCATTTTTGCAAAATGTAGTCTTGCTTTTTTATGTCGCTGTGTCAGCAGTGGGGTCCTCCTGGGTCTCCTGCCATAGCATTTCATTTCATTTAAATGTTGATGGATAGTTTGCGCTGACAGCCTGCAGGACAGCTTGAATATCTTTGGAACTTGTTTGGGGCTACTTATCCACCATCCGGACTATCCTGCGTTAACACCTTTCATCAATTTTTCTCTTCCGTCCACGCCCAGGGAGATAAGCTACAGTGATATGGGTTGCAAACTTCTTGATAATGTTGCGCACTGTGGACAAAGGCAAATCTAGATCTCTGGAGATTGTTGATATTTTTCCACAATTTTGGGTTTTTAAGTCCTCAGACAGTTCTCTTCTCTTTCTAAATAGGATAAAATAGAATACAGCGGCTCACCCGTATTACGTATGGATAGGTGCTCACCCTCTGGTCCTACCCTCAGGATCCACAGAAGAAAATGTACTATATATAAAATGAGGGGGCACTCACAAGAGGAAACCACTAATGGATGATACAATAGTAATTTAATATTATAAAAACAAACCCCTAAGATACATATAAAACATACATCAAAAAATATACCTATATATATATATGTGATATACAGCAATAAAGCAATTCATAAACCAATTCCCACTGGTGGTTAATAATATATAGCAGCCTGTTCAGTGCCGTGCATATAAGTTCGTAGCACAAACTTTTTGAGAATAATGTCCCAATTTCAGTTGTGGTGTTATATCACCTTCACAGAGCTATATGCATAATTTGGGAGCCCTGGACATGGGTTGTATTCAATTGGAACGAATATTATTATCAGTCCGGATCGATGGCTTAAATGACCCGTATCACTGAGTAAATAGGAACTTAAGCCCCTTGGGACTATATCGTAATAGCTCCACTGGGGCACTGTTGGTCCGGTATGATGAGCGAACAAAGATGTATTGTCCTCCCAGTTACTTACGGTTACTTGCCGCTGTAGATTCTCGGACTCACCCCTCTTTGTTATCTGACTGCAGCATCAGTTTTCCAGGTGGCCGTGCCGGCCAAGCGTGGCGTCCCACGTGACCTGGTCGTCTGGGGTTCCGAGTCGGCGCTTTGGATGACGTCAGCAATCTGCGACTCTAGCTTTAGTGTGCGGCTGTACCTTTAGTGGCGGTTGTTTGGGGCTACTTATCCACCATCCGGACTATCCTGCGTTAACACCTTTCATCAATTTTTCTCTTCCGTCCACGCCCAGGGAGATTAGCTACAGTGATATGGGTTGCAAACTTCTTGATAATGTTGCGCACTGTGGACAAAGGCAAATCTAGATCTCTGGAGATTGTTGATATTTTTCCACAATTTTTTGTTTTTAAGTCCTCACACAGTTCTCTTCTCTTTCTGTTGTCCATGCTTAGTGTGGCGCACACAGACACACAATGCAAAGACTTAGTGAACTTCTCTCCTTTTTATCTGAATTCATGTTTGATTTTTATATTGCCCACACCTGTTACTTGCCCCAGGTGAGTTTAAAAGAGCATCACATGCTTGAAACAATCTTATTTATCCACAATTGTGAAAGGGTGTGACATTATGTCCAACTTGCTTTTTTTCTTCCCTTTTTTGGTTTAGTTCCAATACACACAAAGGGAATAAGGGGTGCCAACATTTACGGCCATGACTGTGTGTGTATATATATATATATATATATATATATATGTTGAGGAAGGGTTGAGACGGATGCATATATGTCCATGCATGCCCGCAAACACGTGCGGGCATGTATGGTATATATGCATACATTACCAACGCACCATGGGATGATGTGCGCAGATGTGCCCAGCATCTGCGCACATCTGCCCATGATGATCCCCAGGGGCTCATGGTGGCCCCTGTGGGAAATATGTGCCCCCTTATATTGTAGGGGCTTGTGCTCCCTGATATATATGTATGTGCCCCCTTAAGATATATATATATATATATATATATATATCATATAATGCCCCCTGTATCATACCATATAAACCCCCCCCCCTACATGGACCCAGATGCATCAATGTGAATGTGGCCCAAGCATTCACATTGATGTATTCTGAGTAAAGGCGCCAGGATGACCGGATAAGGTCCGGTCATTCTGGTGACCTCAAAAGGATTCAAATTCTAATGAATTTGAATCCTTTTGTTCTAATTATCTGCAGCCCTGCTGGAGATAATTAAACATGATAGAGAGAGAGGAGACACCTCCGCTCCCTCTATTATGTGCATTCCGGCATCGCAATTACCATTGCGATGTCCGGAATGCTGAGAGCTACAGGCGGGAGATCAAAGGATCTCCCGCCTGTCTGCAGCGCGTCCCCGATGTGCGGGCCGGCGCAGTGACGTCATATCACTGCGCCGGCCCACGTGGATGATGGGGACGCACGCGCGCCCCCTGGTGGGCGGCGCAGCGCGGGAGTGCGGGCGGCTGGGTTTAAATATCCGGCGGCCCGGCACTCAAGAAGAAAGGTTAGGGTCTGGGCCCCCACATGAGGAGAGCGCGTCCTGCGCTCAGAAGTGAGGACCGGACCCCCACCTGATAGGAGCGCATCCTGCGCTTAACTGGACGCCCGACCTGACCCCCCTCCAACTGATGGGAGAGCGCATCCTGCGCTCAGGAGAAGATCCCTGCCGCCCCCCCAGAGGAGAGCGCGTTCGGCGCTCTGTACAGAGCGGCCCCCTGGCTGGCGAGGATCACCCTAGAAGAACGAGCATGAGTATCACCCCCTTATTCCCTGACCCCCATACCCACCTTATCATCCCCTATCTCCCTGCTGTGTGCCTGCTGCACACCCTGTACCCGGGCAGATAACCCCCTCACTGCCAGTCCCCTGATAACCCCTATCCCCCCTCACCTAACCCTTCTCCTACACCCCTGATCCCCTGGTTAACCCCCCCCCCCTCATACCCCCTACTGCTCCCTGTGTGCCCTGATAACCCTTGCCCCTGGAATAACCCCTGCACTGCTGCGCTGTAGAGCATGCTTCTGCTCTGCAAACAAACTGTATCGTGTTTTACCCTCTTGTAACCCCGTAGGGACAGTATAGAGCTAGGCGGGTGGGTTGTTAATGTTACTTGTATGTGTGTATTGTATAGTTAGTTTGTGGGTGGAATTGGGAACGTGTAGTGTAGTTTAGGATTGTATATTTGTAGTGCTGTGTATTGTTAGTGTATTGCGTGCTTAGTGTTAATAAATACCGTTATATTTGTACCCCTTTGTGTAGCGTGTATTTGTTAGCGGTAGCGAGTTAGTAAGTGATTAGTGTAAAGCATAGCGAAAGTATTGTGTTTATTGTTATATAAAGGTATAAATAGGCGGAGTCTTCACTAGACGGCTCCTCCTATTTAGGAATATTAATTATTGATATTCGCATAATATTGGTGATTAATATTCCCCCTTTACAATATATATATATACAGTACAGACCAAAAGTTTGGACACACCTTCTCATTCAAAGAGTTTTCTTTATTTTCATGACTATGAAAATTGTAGATTCACACTGAAGGCATCAAAACTATGAATTAACACATGTGGAATTATATACATAACAAAGAAGTGTGAAACAACTGAAAATATGTCATATTCTAGGTTCTTCAAAGTAGCCACCTTTTGCTTTGATTACTGCTTTGCACACTCTTGGCATTCTCTTGATGAGCTTCAAGAGTTAGTCACCTGAAATGGTTTTCACTTCACAGGTGTGCCCTGTCAGGTTTAATAAGTGGGATTTCTTGCCTTATAAATGGGGTTGGGACCATCAGTTGCGTTGTGGAGAAGTCAGGTGGATACACAGCTGATAGTCCTACTGAATAGACTGTTAGAATTTGTATTATGGCAAGAAAAAAGCAGCTAAGTAAAGAAAAACGAGTGGCCATCATTACTTTAAGAAATGAAGGTCAGTCAGTCCGAAAAATTGGGAAAACTTTGAAAGTGTCCCCAAGTGCAGTCACAAAAACCATCAAGCGCTACAAAGAAACTGTCTCACATGCGGACCGCCCCAGGAAAGGAAGACCAAGAGTCACCTCTGCTGCGGAGGATAAGTTCATCCGAGTCACCAGCCTCAGAAATCGCAGGTTAACAGCAGCTCAGATTAGAGACCAGGTCAATGCCACACAGAGTTCTAGCAGCAGACACATCTCTAGAACAACTGTTAAGAGGAGACTGTGTGAATCAGGCCTTCATGGTAGACTATCTGCTAGGAAACCACTGCTAAGGACAGGCAACAAGCAGAAGAGACTTGTTTGGGCTACAGAACACAAGGAATGGACATTATACCAGTGGAAATCTGTGCTTTGGTCTGATGAGTCCAAATTTGAGATCTTTGGTTCCAACCACCGTGTCTTTGTGCGATGCAGAAAAGGTGAACGAATGGACTCTACATGCCTGGTTCCCACGTGAAGCATGGAGGAGGAGGTGTGATGGTGTGGGGGTGCTTTGCTGGTGACACTGTTGGGGATTTATTCAAAATTGAAGGCATACTGAACCAGCATGGCTACCACAGCATCTTGCAGCTGCATGCTATTCCATCTGGTTTGCGTTTAGTTGGACCATCATTTATTTTTCAACAGGACAATGACCCCAAACACACCTCCAGGCTGTGTAAGGGCTATTTGACCATGAAGGAGAGTGATGGGGTGCTGCGCCAGATGACCTGGCCTCCACAGTCACCGGACCTGAACGTAATCGAGATGGTTTGGGGTGAGCTGGACCACAGAGTGAAGGCAAAAGGGCCAACAAGTGCTAAGCATCTCTGGGAACTCCTTCAAGACTGTTGGAAAGCCATTTCAGGTGACTACCTCTTGAAGCTCATCAAGAGAATGCCAAGAGTGTGCAAAGCAGTAATCAAAGCAAAAGGTGGCTACTTTGAAGAACCTAGAATATGACATATTTTCAGTTGTTTCACACTTTTTTGTTATGTATATAATTCCACATGTGTTAATTCATAGTTTTGATGCCTTCAGTGTGAATCTACAATTTTCATAGTCATGAAAATAAAGAAAACTCTTTGAATGAAAAGGTGTGTCCAAACTTTTGGTCTGTACTGTATGTGTGTGTATTTACTAGTTAAAGGACACGGCTTTGCACGGGTATATTTCATCTATTTAATTTAATGTTTGTGTGTGTCGTTAAAAGATATCGACAGTATCCACTATAACAGTGACATCTACAGTACCCTGCCCCCTTAACAGTGACCTCCACAGCGGTCTGCCCCCTAAACAGTAACAGCCACAGTGTCCTCCCCTTTAACAGTGACCTCCACAGTACCCCGTCTCCTTAACAGTGATTTCCACAATAACCTGCCCCCTTAACAGTGACCTCCACAGAGCTCCATTTCCTTAAAATGAGACCTCCACAACACCCCACCCCGTTAACAGTGGCCTCTACAGCACCCCAACCCTTTAACACTGACCTCCATAGCGGACCGTCCCCTTAACTGTGACCTCCACCATTTCCTGCCCCCTTAACAGAGACCTCCACAGTGCCTGCCCCTTTAACAGTGACCTCCACAGCATTCTGCCCCCTTAACAGTGACCTCCACAGTGGCCCACCTCTTTAACAGTGACCTCCACAGCGGCTGCCCCTTTATTAGTAACCTCCACAGTACTCTGTCTCTTTAACAGTTATTTCCACAACACCACGCTCCCTTATCAGTGGCCTCTACAGCAATCTGCCCCTTAACACTGAAGTCCATAGCGGTTCGTCCCCTTAACTGTGACCTCCACAGCAGCCTGCCCCACCCTAGATGCCCCCTGAACTGTGACCTCCACAGCAGCCTGCCCCTAGGGTGGCCAGAGGTCCGGTTTTAGGCCGAACAGTTCGGCCTTCAGACTCCCTGTCCTCCATCCAGCACAGGGCCTGGATGGACACAGGGATGTACTTTTGAACAGCACGCTCTCAGACAGCAGCACTGTGCTGTCTGAGTGTGAGCTGCAGGGAGAAAGTCACCCTCCGTCCAACTCCTGCAGCTGACAGAAGTTGATTTTTACCTTCATTTTTTCAATCCCCATCGGCTGTAGAGTGGGAGGGAGTGTGACCTAACTGGATTGGGGGCATGGCTTAACGGGACCTGGGGGTGGGGTTTTTAAGTCTGTCTTTTGAGGGTGGCCTGAATGGCCACCCTACCTGCCCCCTTGACTGTGATCTGCACAGCACTACGCTCCCTTAACAGCACCCTGCCCCTTTAACGCTAATCTACTGCAGTGAAGAAAAATTGCTGGGTTGTAAACCTGGTGTAAAACTGTGTGTATGTGGAGACAAAGGGCCTGCGAGCTTCTATTGGCTGATAAGGGTCATGTGACCAGGATTCTATTGGCTAATGCATTTTTTGGGGGGAATATCTCAGGAACGGTACGTGCTAGAGAGCTGAGACCAGGTCTAAAACCTTCCCGGACACCTGATGTACCTGTGTGCCAAATTTTGTGATTGTAAATGCGACGGAGCAGATTCCTATAGTGCACACACACACATACACTCAGCTTTATATATTAGATATGTAACACCCCAGAGTTGTGTTACTGCACGCCTCTACCCCACTACTATCTTCTAAGAGCTTTTATACTGTCATCTGATGTGATTTTGCTTATGTCCTCCACAAATGTGCATAAACCTATGTTAAATGCAATTGTTCAAGTTATTTTCCTGGTATACCAGCAGGTGGCAGCATCATTGGTAGAGATAGTTTTAATGTTATGGCAGTTCAGAGTGGAACGATCCTGTTCTATTCTGCCCCCCTGCTGAAGAGAAGTGGAGGATTCCATCTTCCTGCAGCAAGTGAGGGAAAAACCATTTAGAGCCAGTTGAGTTTCCCCCTGTATAGGGAAGACAGCAAGGACCAAGTCTCAGTCTCAGTCATATTCCCAGTCTGAGCACCTTCAGCCTCAGCTGGATGAATAAGCAGAAAACTACAGACAACCTCCAGAGTTCCAGGAAGAAAGCATCCCTTGAGAAACCATCTAAGAGATAAGTCCAGAGACCTAGGAGAAGCCATTCCTCCTCAGCTAGTCTGTCCCCACAAAGCAGAAGTTATAGAAAAGTGCTGAAGATTAATTCCTGTCACAATTACAGAGCTACCAAGCAGACGACTTCTTCTGCAAGCTCCAAGTTTAAAGCAGAAGCATTCATTTCCTGCCAATCATTGCTAAAACCTGCTGGGACCACAGACCAAAGCTGCATATTGCTTGGATACAAGTTATCTTCAGTAACTTGCAAAATTCCTCTATTACTCCTACTATCACTACACTCACATTTATTGCAAGTGAGCCAGGAGCCAGGAGTCCAGCCGTACCCAGGTAAAAGACACCGTTGACACAATTATCACCACCCTATAGAGACGTAATAGGTCATCACACCACTCTGGCATTCCTAATCTGGGACGTGCGTTATAACTCCTTGGAAGGGCCCTCGGGTAGTACCCTGCGCACGCTGCAATTGGCGTCACGACAAATACAGAACTTTAACAACCCCTATCCTGGCCATTGCAGATATAGTGGGAAACGATTAACTAAAATATGTAATTTACACATTTTAATCTCTGCCATTTCTGATTTTATTATTCACCAGGGAGGTGTTATCAGTGATTGATAGCATTCTCTGTGTAAGTGTGTATACAGAGTTAGCTGTCAGTCTCTGATAGTTGTACATGGAAGAGATGTTATCAGTGATTGATAGCATTCTTTGTGTAAGTGTGTATACAGAGATAGCTATCAGTCTCTGATTGTTGTACACAGGGAGGCATTATCAGTGACTGATAGCATTCTGTGTGTAAGTGTGTATACAGAGATAGCTATCAGTCTCTGATTGTTGTACACAGGGAGGCATTATCAGTGACTGATAGCATTCTGTGTGTAAGTGTGTATACAGAGATAGCTGTCAATCACTGATAGTTGTATAGTATACAAGGGAGGTGTTATCAGTGATTGATAACATTCTGTGTGTAAGTGTGTATACAGAGATAGCTGTCAATCACTGATAGTTGTATAGTATACAAGGGAGGTGTTATCAGTGATTGATAACATTCTGTGTGTAAGTGTGTATACAGAGATAGCTGTCGGTCACTGCTAGCTGTACACAGGGGAGGTATTATCAATGAGTAATAGCATTCGCTGTGTAAGTGTGTATACAGAGATAGCTGTCGGTCACTGCTAGCTGTACACAGGGGAGGTATTATCAATGAGTAATAGCATTCGCTGTGTAAGTGTGTATACAGAGATAGCTGTCAGTCTCAGATAGTTGTACACAGGGGAGGTGTTATCAGTGACTGATAGTGTTCTCTGTGTAAGTGTGTATACAGAGATAGCTGTCAATCACTGATAGTTGTACACAGGGGAGGTGTTATCAGTGATTGACAGTATTCTCTGTGAAAGTATGTATACATAGATAGCTATCAGTCTCTGATTGTTGTACACAGGGAGGTGTTATCAGTGACTGATAGTGTTCTCTGTGTAAGTGTGTATACAGAGATAGCTGTCAATCACTGATAGTTGTATACAAGGGAGGTGATATCAGTGATTTATAGCATTCTGTGTGTAAGTGTGTATACAGAGATAGCTGTCGGTCACTGCTAGCTGTACACAGGGGAGGTATTATCAATGAGTAATAGCATTCCCTGTGTAAGTGTGTATACAGAGATAGCTGTCAGTAATAGATAATTGCACACAGGGGAGGTGTTATCAGTGGTTCATAGCATTTTCAGGTGGGGCTCTTCAGTACTGTACTGTGCCTGCGCCGGTCACTAAAGCCAATGTGCAGGCGCGAGACTTCAGGGCCAGAGGCTGACGGTGTGAAACAGGAGGAGCTGTAATGGGGGGGATTCTGCTGGCACTGTTTATGGGGTCACTCTGATGATGCTGTTAATGAACTCACATTGATTGCTGGGTGGCGTAGTCTTACATGTGGGCAGAGTTTTAAAATTTCAATTTTCTCTGAAAATTATTTTTAAAAGTTGGTCAGTATGGTTTAGGCTCCATTTAGTTATGATTTGAACCTGACCACTTATGTCCATTGTGTCTGTGGACTCCATATGCTGACCAGTTGGAACCGACCCTAAGTCAGTGGGGGGAGATTTATCAAAACTGGTGTAAAAAAAAACCAATCAGATTCCACCTTTCATTTTACAAAGGAGCTTTAAGAGATGAAAGGTGCAATCTGATTGGTTGCTATGGGCAACTAAAGCTACTTTTACACTTCCTCCGGTGTGAATTTCGGCAGACTTCACCGGATCCATCCCAAGTATAATGGTGTCCGGCGGAGATCCGTACACTTTCTGTCAGACAAGCAGAGAACCGGCCGGACCAAACCTCTGCATGCTGCAGTTTGTGTCCGACTGATTCACTGCTTGTCTGCCGGAACAGCCATGCCGGAGTTTCATACCGGAGGTGTAAATCTAGCCTAAAGGCTCATGCACGCGACCGCTCCGTGTTTTGCGGTCCGCAAATTCCTTATCCACAAAACATGGATGCCGCTCGTGTTCGTTCCGCAATTTACAGAACGGGCCGCCAAAAATAGAAATGACTATTCTTGTCCACAAAATGGACAAGAATAGGACATGTTCTATTCTTTATTGCGGCCCCACGGAATGGATCAATGGATGCGGACAGAGTGATGTCCGCGTCTTTTGTGGCCCCATTGAAGTGAATGGGTTCGCATCCGACCCGCAAAAAAAATGTGGCTCAGATGCGGAACCAAACCACGTTCGTGTGAATGACCCCTAAGTCTGTTTTACATCGGTGAAGTTACCCAGCATGCTTCAGTGCTGAACATATGATGGATGCAGGTGGTCACCAGGATGCCCACAATGCCCGACCAATGGCCAACTGTTCATTACAGAAAACGTATAAAAGTCTCACCTGTTGTGATGTTGAATTGCACCAGGGTCACACTTAAGGTGGAACTGATGGGTAATGTGTAGGATATTGGGCTACTTAAATAAGCTTCAGCCTCGGCACTGCCACATCCTTCCAAAATGAAGTCCGTATAATACACATACTCATATACACTCTGTCCGGCTGCAAGAAACATAAAACGTTCATATTGGCAACTGGGTGTAGATTTAACCCCATAGGGACACAGCCTTATTTCACCTTAAGGACCAGGCCATTTTTTGCAAATCTGACCAGTGTCACTTTAAGTGCTGATAACTTTAAAACGCTTTGACTTATCCAGGCCATTATGAGATTGTTTTTTCGTCACATATTGTACTCCATGACACTGGCAAAATGAAGTAAAAAATATTATTATTTTTTGCCCCAAAAAATACCTAATTTACCAAAAATTGGGAAAAATTAGAAAATTTCAAAGTTTCATTTTCTCTACTTCTGTAATACATAGTAATACCCCACAAAATTGTGATGATTTTGCATTCCCCATATGTCTACTTCATGTTTGAATTATTTTGGGAATGATATTTTATTTCTGGGGGATGTTACAAGGCTTTTTTCAGAAATTTACAAAAACTCAATTTTTAGGGACCAGTTCAGGTCTGAAGTCACATTGCGAGGCTTACATAATAGAAACCACCCAAAAATGACCCCATCTAAGAAACTACACCCCTCAAGGTATTCAAAACTGATTTTACATACGTTGTTAACCCTTTAGGTGTTGCACAAGAGTTATTGGCAAATGGGGGTGAAATTTGAGAATTTCATTTTTTTGTCTAATTTTCCATTTTAACCCATTTTTTCCACTAACAAAGCAAGGGTTAACAGCCAAACAAGACTGTATCTTTATTGCCCTGACTCTGCCGTTTACAGAAACACCCAATATGTGGCCGTAAACTACTGTACGGCCACACAGCGGGGCGTAGAGTGAAAGGTGCGCCGTTTAATTTTTGGAAGGCTGATTTTTATGGACCGGTTTATTTACACCATGTCCCATTTGAAGCCCCCCTGATGCACCCCTAGGGTAAAAACTCCCTAAAAGTGATCCCATCTAAGAAACTGCACCCCTCAAGGTATTCAAAACTGATTTTACATACGTCGTTAACCCTATAGGTGTTGCACAAGAGTTATTGGCAAATGAGGATGAAATTAGAAAAAAAAAAATTTTTGCCTAATTTTCCATTTTAACCCATTTTTTCTACTAACAAAGCAAGGGTTAACAGCCAAACAAGACTGTATCTTTATTGCCCTGATTCTGCCGTTTACAGAAACACCCAATATGTGGCCGTAAACTACTGTACGGCCACACAGCGGGGCGTAGAGGGAAAGGTGTGCCGTTTGGTTTTTGGAGGGCTGATTTTTATGGACCGGTTTATTTACACCGTGTCCTGTTTCAACCCCCCTGATGCACCCCTGGAGTAGAAACTCCCTAAAAGTGACCCCATTTTGGAAACTACGGGATAAGGTGGCATTTTTTAGGGGACTATTTTTAGGGTAAATATGATTTTTGGTGTCTCTATATTACATTTTTGTGAGGCAAGGTTACCAAAAATTTAAATTCTGAAATTCCATCTCCATTTGCCATTAACTGTTGAGGAACACCTAAAGGGTTAATAAAAAAGGCCATCAAAATCGGCTTCCAGAAACCATGTCGGTCCTTTCCTTTTGCGGCCTCCCTTTTACTGATACAGCAGTTTACGACCACAAATGTGGCGTTTCTGTAAACTGCAGTATCAGAGTAATACATTTTAACTTTTGTTTGGTTGTTAACCCTTGTTTTGTTACCGGAAAAAACGTATTGAAATGGAAAAGTGCCAAAAATAGCGGTTTTGGTACCTTTTTTTTTTTAACCGTGTAAATCTGGGGGGTTAGGTCATGGGATATTTTTATAGAGGAGATTCTTACGGACGCGACAATACCTAATAAGTCAATTATTTAGGTTTTTGACTATATTATCCTTTTTGATACCAATTTTTTTTTGGGTATCTCTAAAGTCTAAGTGTCTAAAGTCAAATTTTTTGTTATCCAATTATCTTATGTGGGGGCTAATTTTTTGCGGGATTAGCTGACGGTTTTATTGGCACTATTTTGGGGGCTATATGACATTTTGATCGCTTGCTTTTAAACTTTTTGTTATGTAAGGTGACAAAAAAATTTTTGGACCGTGTTAATCTGGCGGGTTGGGTCATGAGGTATTTTTATAGAGGAGATTCTTACGGACGCGGCGATACCTAATAAGTCTACTTTTTTTACATTTATTTAGGTTTTAGACTATATTATCCTTTTTGATACCCCAATTTTTTTTTTATATCTCTAAAGTCTAAGAGTCATTTATTTATATTTTTTTATCCGATTATCTTATGTGGGGGCTCATTTTTTGCGGGATGAGACGACGGTTTTATTGGAACTATTTGGGGGGCTATATGACTTTTTGATCGCTTGCTATTAAACTTTTTATTATGTAAGGTGACAAAAAAAATCATTTTTTGCACCTTTTTATTTTTTTTCTGGACCGTGTTAATCTGGGGGGTTAGGTCATGGGGTATTTTTATAGAGGAGATTATTACCGACGCGGCGATACCTAATATGTCCACTTTTAATAAATTATTTTAGTTTTTTTAGGTGTCTCAAGTCTGAGAACCAGTTTTTTTTATCCGATGTCAGTGCTAAATTAGGATATAAATTTAGTACTCCATGGAAGGGTGGTACTCCCTGAAGCAACCGTCAATGCAGAGGCCCGGATGATCGGCGCACGTGTCGCACTGAGTAGTGGTGTCCTTCCGTATCCCCCTCCTGTGACACACTCTGCACTTTTTTGGGGTTCGTCCCTTCTTTCCAGTATGGGGGACCACACCTGGAAAGTGTTGGCCAGGGACGATCTGGGCGCCTCCAGTTCCCGAGGTACTCCGGCCTGCTCTTTCCCGGTCCGAAAAGATCAGGGCCTTGAGGACTGCTTCATAGAACTGGAGGAATGTCCCTGTGCTGCCAGCGCTTCGGGATAGTACAAAAGAGTTTTACATGGCAACCTGCACCAAGTAGACCGCAACTTTTTTGTACCATGCCCGGGTTTTGCGCATGGCGTTATATGGCTTGAGGACTTGATCAGAGAGATCAACTCCTCCCATATACCGATTGTAGTCGACGATACAATCGGACTTGAGGACCGTCGCCGCGGTACCTCGCACAGGGACAGGGGTGATGCCGTTACCATGAATTGTGGACAGCATAAGGACATCCCTCTTGTCCTTATACCTGACCAGCAACAGGTTTCCAGTGGTAAGGGCACGGGTATCATCCCTGGGGATAGGTACCTGGAGGGGGTGGGCAGGGAGGCCGCGTTGATTTTTCCGCACGGTCCCACAAGCGGACGTTGATCTGGCGGCAAGGGACTGGAACAAGGGGATACTGGTATAAAAGTTATCCACGTAAAGGTGGTAACCCTTATCCAGCAGTGGGTACATAAGGTCCCACACAAGTTTCCCGGTAACACCCAGAGTGGGGGGACATTCTGGGGGTTGAATCCGGGAATCTCGCCCCTCGTATACACAAAATTTGTAAGTGTACCCTGAGGTACTCTCACAAATTTTGTATAGCTTCACGCCATACCTCGCCCGCTTGGAGGGCACATACTGGCGGAAAATGAGTCTCCCCTTGAACGCAATCAGAGACTCATACAACCGCGACCTCCCTTCCAGGTACATAGGCCTCCATGAATTTGGCCCCAAAGTGATCGATGACCGGCCGTATCTTATACAGACGGTCATAGGCAGGATCACCTTGGGGGGACATGCTGCATTATCGGAATAATGCAGACATTTCCGGATGGTCTCAAACCGAGAGCGTGTCATGGCCGTACTGTAAAGTGGGGTCTGGTAGAGGACGTCCCCACTCCAGTAATGCCTGACACTGGGTTTCTTGACCAGGCCCATATGCAGCACGAGGCCCCAAAATGTCCTCATTTCGGCTGCACTGACCGGCGTCCAGCCACCGGGCCTGGCCAAAAAGGAGCCCGGGTGTTGAGCAACGAACTGTTGGGCGTACAGATTCGTCTGCTCCACCATCAGATTTACCAGTGGGTCACTGAAAAAAAAGAAAAAAAAAAGTCATATTCAGTGTAGCCCACTGTGGAAATCTGGATTCCTGATTGGCCTACAAAATCAGGAATCACGGGCTCGTATCGCTCTGGGCTACACCAGACTAGTTCACCGGCAGGGTGCTTCGGTGTATTTAACTGGCGGGCCTGGAAACCAGTACGAGCCCCAGAGCTGCTCGTACTAGTGTGGGCCACAGGGTCCCTAACATGGCGGTCCCCTTGCTCCGCCTGGTGGCGTCTCCGCCGCCTTGGGGGCTCATCATCATCGCTAGATGATTAGGAGGACGCGGATGACAACAGGAATGATGGGTAATCCTCGTCCTCACTGGGACTTTTGGACTTTTGGAGTCGGAGGCAAGCTGGGCGTATGCCTCCTCGGCCGAGAATGTCCGGCGGGCCATAGGGGAGTGTGTGTCTGCGTGTGTATAAATCTTTATTTGGTGTGCGTGTGTGTGGGGGCACGGGTGTTTACGAACTCACCCTAAAACTAACAGAAAAAATAAAATAAAATTAAAAAAAAGGGCAAAAAATGTGGAAAAATTAATTCTGGGGTGAGCGATGCGCTAACAGTGGCCGGACGCTTAGAGTGCCGGCCACAGTCAGCGTACACAAAAAAAAAAAACTGCACCCCAAAAAAGTTGGGGGGGGGCAAGCGGCAGTACCCCTGGGGGGCCTAGGGTCACTGTGCTGTGGACCCCAGACACCCTAACTTAGGGTGATGCAATAAAAGTTTTACAAACTAACTTTCCCTTTTTTTTCCTGCCTAACCCAAACTTTCCCTATGCTTTCCCTATGTACCTGAAGTTCAGATGGGGGGTGCTGGGGCACAGATCGGGTCCTGGGGGGCACAGATCGGGTGATGCTGGCACCGATGGACGACACGTGCAGGCAGCTCCTCTCTCCTCCGGCTCCGGAACACAAAAGGAGGAGGAGAGGAGCGCCTGGATCTTTTGAATCTCCCGCCGGCTCGCCCACAGACCAATCAAAGGCGATCCTGAGAGGTGATGTCACCATCACCATCCTGTTCCGGGTTATCGGGTCTTCAGAGACCCGAATAACCCGGAAATGCAGAAAACCGCAGGTCTGAATTGACCTGCGGTGTTCTGCGATCGCATACATGGGGGGGTCACAGGACCCCCCGGCGCATTTGCCCCAAGTGCCTGCTCAATGATTAGAGCAGGCACGGGGGTTCCGATCACCGCCCGCTGCGCGGCGGTGATCAAAAATACACAGGGCGTACATGTACGCCCTGTGTCCTTAAGAGGTTAAAGAGCAGCTTCCTGGTAAAATTACCTGTATTGTTTAAATCAGTTGCTAAAATCCAGAGACAAAAAAGACTTTTATTCCTTACACAAATCAGGGCTTCAGTGCACTGAAGGGAGTGCCCAGCACTGGAAAGCTGAGATGCACCAAGGGTCTAGGCCCCGCCACTGAGTGCACTGAAGCACTGGTTCGTGTAACAAATAAAAGTCTTTTTTTCCTGAGGTATGCTGCAACCGATTTTCACAACACAGGTATCATTATAGTCAGCTCTAGGAACCCTACCTGGCAGTGTACCTGGTTAATAGGGTTTGTCCTGCTGACAGATGCTCTTATGGCATTAGGAGGAAAAATATTTTAATGTCTTAATAGTTAAGACATTATCGGGTGCAACGATACCTGTTATGTTTTTTTTTTATTGTGTGTATATATTTTAATATATATATTATATATTTAAATGTAAAAAAAAAATTCTACTTAATAACTTTTAGCCCCCTTAGAGGGCTAGAACCTGGGATCTTTTGACCCTTTGTCTCATTTACCATAATAGAGAGCTATTACGGTTTATAGAGATTCTATTGCTTCGCCTGCTGAGCCATGCCTTGCGCACAGCTTTGCAGGCAGTTTACCATGACAGGCCTGGAAACCTTCAGCAGGCTATCATGGTAACCGATCAGGCCCTCGCAATTTCACTGCAGGGGCTCCGATTGGAAGGCAAAAGGAGCCGCCTCTCTCTGCCTAACTCTACAGATGCCGCGATTGCTATTGAATGTGGCATCTGAGGGGTTTAATGACCACTCTTGTCATCATCACCAATCCCGTTCATTGCAGGCTGGGTGTCTGCTGTATTATACAGCTGGTACCTGACGTGTATGGAGCGGGCTCAGCACAGAAGCCCGCTCTATAAAAGCCCTTTCACATAATGCCGCACATGTATGGCATTATGCATTCAGGTGTTAAAGGGGTTTGCCTATCTCATTCATTGGGGGCTCATTGTTAGGATATGCTCCCAATGTCTGATCAGTGCAGGTCTCACCTCTGGGATCCACACCTAACTCTAAAATGGAGCCTGCAAAGAAAAGAAAATCAGACAGCACATGCACGGCTGCCCTCTATTCATTTACATGAAGTGCTGAAATTAGCTGAGCACGCCACTCCATTCGCTTCTATGAAACGGCGTTCTGCTATTTTTGGCCCTCCCATAGAGATGGATGGAGGGCAGCTGCGTATGCGTGGTGCGCTCTTGTTCACTTTGGGAGCTTTGTTCTAGAGATAGGTGTGGGTCCCAGAGGAAGGACCTGCACTGATCAGACATTGGGAGCATATCCAAACGATTTGTCCCCAATGTATGAGATGGGCCAACACATTTAACCACCTAACTGTTCTGCTGTGGGAAGAGTACTTAACAGAGTAAGAGCTGAGCTCAGGCAGAAGTGGAGGGGGGGGGGGGGGGCTGCTTTAGATGCTGATATCTCCTCAGTGGTAGAAGCTAGAAGCTGTAACTTGTCATGTTTGAAAGCTGACATTCCAGGCTTTTATACAAGACCAGCATTAGTCCAAGCAACAGAGGAGATATCACTGTTAGAAATCGAGTTGGGAATAATTGCATGTAAAACCTGGTTTTACTTTCACTTTCAGCTGCATTCACTGCATCCTAAATTCTAACAGTGATATCTTCCCATGTAGTGAAGATATTGCTGTCATCCTGGTATTGGTGGAATGTCAGCTTTCAAACAATACAAACCTGTCAGTATGGAGGAGGAGGGTGCAGTTGCAGGGCTGACAGGAGGAAAGGAAAAATAGTAAAAATATATAGCAATGTGGCATCATTATCATCACTGTACAGACCCACATAATAAAATTATGTTATTTTTATCACACAGTGAACGTTGTAAAAAAAAGATTCATAAAATAATGTAAAAATTGCTGTTTTTTTTTCTTTCACCCTAAAAAGAAAATAATAAAAGTTATTTAATACACTATATATACACCTCAAAAAACCTACAACTAAAAAAAATATAGAAGAAAAAATTTAAAAGTTATGACTGTTGGAACACAAAGAGGGAAAATATTATTGGTCCTTAAGACTAAAATTAATTATGTTACCAAGGGGTTAAAAATGCATTTGTGTCGCCTGAGTTGTGCGCCAACAAGATTTAATGCAGACACACATTAAAAATCTGCAATGAAAAAGTGACATTTTTGGGAGGGTTTTTCCAATTTTAAGGGGCCTGTTAGGGGGTTAATGCATATATTGCTTTCACCTGAATTACAGCGCACAATTCTTAGCAATAAATGTACAGTAGTGGTGATAAATGTGGTAGTCATTGGCTACTATATGAAAAGTCATCTACAAGGACACCCAAGTCCTTCTCTATAAGTGACTCTCCCAGTGTTGCATCCCCTAGATCTGTGATGGCTAACCTCTGGAACTCCAGCTGTAGTAAAACTACAACTCCCAAGATGCACACTTACTTTGCTGTTCTCAGAACTCTAGAAATAAATGGAGCATACTGGGAGTCGTAGTTTCACCACAGCTGGAGTGCCGGAGGTTAGCCATCACAGATCTAGGACATACACTCACCTAAAGAATTATTAGGAACACCATACTAATACGGTGTTGGACCCCCTTTTGCCTTCAGAACTGCCTTAATTCTACGTGGCATTGATTCAACAAGGTGCTGATAGCATTCTTTAGAAATGTTGGCCCATATTGATAGGATAGCATCTTGCAGTTGATGGAGATTTGAGTGATGCACATCCAGGGCACGAAGCTCCCGTTCCACCACATCCCAAAGATGCTCTATTGGGTTGAGATCTGGTGACTGTGGGGCCATTTTAGTACAGTGAACTCATTGTCATGTTCAAGAAACCAATTTGAAATGATTTGAGCTTTGTGACATGGTGCATTATCCTGCTGGAAGTAGCCATCAGAGGATGGGTACATGGTGGTCATGAAGGGATGGACATGGTCAGAAACAATGCTCAGGTAGCCTATGGCATTTAAACGATGGCCAATTGGCACTAAGGGGCCTAAAGTGTGCCCAGAAAACATCCCCCACACCATTACACCACCACCAGCCTGCACAGTGGTAACAAGGCATGATGGATACATGTTCTCATTCTGTTTACGCCAAATTCGGACTCTACCATTTGAATGTCTCAACAGAAATCGAGACTCATCAGACCAGGCAACATTTTTCCAGTCTTCAACAGTCCAATTTTGGTGAGCTCGTGCAAATTGCAGCCCTTTTTTTCCTATTTGTAGTAGAGATGAGTGGTACCCGGTGGGGTCTTCTGCTGTTGTAGCCCACCTTTCTTTCCCATTCTGACATTCAGTTTCAGGAGATTGTCTTGACCAGGACCACAACCCTACATGCAATGAAGCAACTGCCATGTGATTGGTTGACAAGATAATCGCATTAATGACAAATAGAACAGATATTCCTAATAATTCTTTAGGTGAGTGTATGAAGCACGGAGATTGTTACTACCAAGATGCAGAACTTTACATTTATCCACATTGAACCTCATTTGCAAAGTTGATGCCCAATCAAGTCAGCTCATAGTTTATGGACATCTTCCATAGACTGTACAGTACTACAAAGCTTAGTGTCATCTGCAAATATAGAAACTTTCCATTCTGGCTTATACGAGGGGTCTGAGGCAGGGCGAACCCTACTATCCATATGATATCCACAAGCCCAAATTGAATAGATGGACCCTTTCAAGCTTCATTTTCCCAAAAGTATCCAAGGTACTCGACCCCCAACCTTGTCTGTCTCGGACCTGGTTTCTTAAAGGGGGTTGTTAAACATGGACAATTCCTTTTAATTGATTCATTCTACACTGCAGGACTTCGAAGATGGAAATACTTACAAGACAGCTGCCTCCTATCTCTTTCTTTACCCATTTCCATCTCCTGTTTGAAAATGAAAACATAAAATAATTAATAAGAACCCTTTTCTCAGAAAACATATAATTGCCCCTTGGTTACTACTGTGGTCTTTTGTGCATCTGGTGTCGGCTACATGCACTCACCAGTGTCCAGGCCACCGTAGTGTTTTACAATTAGGGTTGGATTTAGGGGGTTGCAAACTGGGCAACAGGAGCAAATAAAAACCGCCTAGTATTATTTTGCACTGTTATTGGCAGCATTATCAGAATTGGAATATTATGTGTGCACCATATGGCAGTATTATGGGGCATCTGTAATGGAGTGTTATTTGGAGACTGCATATTAGTTGGCTGCTATATGGTGGTATTATGTGGGCTGTATATGGCAGTTGTGCTGTTCCAGCCTTTATTCTTGTATTCTGCATTATATTATCATTTACCATGTTGTGTAACGCTGCCACCCTGTGGTTATTCTTATAATTCATTTATGTGTGTTATGTAAATTACCATTACAATGCTCTCCTCCCTCTTTTGTGACATCACATCCTCTGAAAGGTCCTTCGTACTTCCTCTTTGTCGCAGACCTTCATGATGGTGAGAGCTATTCTTTTTGACCTCTAATATCCTCTAGCATACCCTCATTTCCCTGCATTTGTTTCCAAGACAAATCAATAAATAATCAAAGCTTCACCATTGTATTCTCCTCACTGGATCATCACATGCAACTGGTGTCTATATCTGGAGATATTAGTGAGTTCAGCTATCTACCATTGCTTGTACAGGGGCTATCACTCATAACCAATCAGGGGATAATCTCTAACGTACATCTGTGGCAGAATAGTCAAAAAGAAGCTTAAATCTACAGTCTTGCATGTCTACACACAGTCTGCCTGCGAGCTTAGAGCTGTCTGCCATCTTACACGCACGTGGCTTCATAAGCACAGTGCACAAGCTGGAATACCCTCTTAAAGAGACAGTACCGCTTAAACAGGAATAACATGTCCACAAGAAGCTTAGTGGATCTCTTGGTAACTGAACATACAGAAAGTCACCCTGCTCCCAAAAACTCAGATATGCAGGAAGCAGAGTCCATGTTAACTGAAGAACAAGCAGTACGATCTAAACGTGTTATCAAGCCAACACAAAAGATCAGAGAGAACTTTGAGGCGACCAAAGAAGAGTTCAGTGACAATTTAAACGATTTATGGCAGAGAACTGAACACTATATAGCAGCTCTTTTACGATATAACAACGACCCAACAAAGTTAACCACAACGTTGAATCGCTTGACTAACTCCTATGTCCGCTATCAGCGACTCTCTGCTAAGTACATCACTTTCCTGAGCGACTCTGATTTTGACGAAGCCTCTGACGAGCTGAGTGAGAGAAAGAATCTCCTTGAAGAGAAGGATGCCATAGTACAAGATGCTAAGAGCAAGGCAGAACTCGGCATCGCACACTTACAGGAGGCGAGATCCCATCGATCAACTTCAAGTAAACATACAAAATATACCCTTTCATCTTCCAAAACCTCTCGTTCCGGAAGGTCAGCATTGCATGACAAGCTTATAGAAGTCCGGGCAGAAGCAGAGGAAGCTAGCGTAAGAAGTTCCTTTGCTAAGAAGGAGGCGGAGATTACGAAGAAGAAAGCAGAAATGGAGGCTAAAATGGAGGCTAAGAAAGCAGAAATGGAGGCTAAGAAAGCAGAAATGGAGGCTAAGATGGCAGAAATGGAGGCTGAGACAGAAGCCCAGCTAAAGATCCTCCAGACAGAAAGGGAAGAAGCAGCTACCTTAGCTAAACTAAAGGTCCTCCAGCAAGCATTAGGCCAAGGTACCGACCCAGACTGTTTCGTCCCAGGAGAAGAGGAAGACCCTGCCGACCGCACTGCCAGGTATGTGCTAAGGCAACCATCGCCTACTCCTCCTGTAAAATCGCATGCACCAACGCCACTTCTAACTCACCAACTGAGCGAACCCCCAGAGTACCAGAAATCATCACAGCCCAGTAATAAGGTAATATCTAGCACCAAGCAGGCTGATCATCCAGAGACTAAACTGCAGCTTAATCCTTATGCCACATCATTCCATCCTGATCAATCTCAACCTTATCTGCCAGAGCCCCCACATGCTCTAGAGACACGACAACACAATACAGCAATATGGAGTGGGAGATCAGACATGTCAGACTTTGCCAGATACATGATGCGCAGGGAGCTGATTAACGTTAGTCTCTCAAGGTTTGATGACCGTGCAGAAAACTACAGGGCCTGGAAATCGACCTTTAAAGCAGTAATCGGTGACATAAACCTCACTGCCATGGAGGAACTTGACTTGCTCATCAAATGGTTAGGCCCAGAATCTGCAGAACGCATAAAGACATTAAGAGTGGTTCATGCAGGCCACTCAGAGCAAGGTCTCGCTGCAGCATGGGAGAGACTTGAACAGACCTATGGCAGTCCAGAAGCTATAGAAAGTGCCCTATTCAGGAGACTTCAAGCCTTCCCAAGGATAACTGGCAAAGACAATCGCAAACTCCAGGATCTAAGCGACCTACTAAAAGAACTTGAATTGGCAAAAATGGACCCACGTCTGCCAGGACTGAGTTACCTTGATACCGCCCATGGCGTCAATCCAATAGTGTCGAAACTACCACATGGCATGCAAGAGAAATGGGCAGACCAGGGCTCCAGATACAAGAGAGAACACAATGTGTCTTTTCCCTCTTTCTCTTATTTTACCAGATTCATCAGTGACCAAGCTCGAAAGAAGAATGACCCCAGCTTTGACTTCACTGAATCCACTCTACCTGCTTCATCCTCATGTTCAAGGTACGACAACACCACAAATAAACGTAGAGACTTAAGGGGGACAGTATCCGTTAGGAAAACCAATGTTCCACTCATTTCAACCTGCACTACTAGGAAGGAATACCCTGTCCTCAAAGAAAAGGACCCTAACCGCATGTGCCCCATCCATAAAAGACCTCATCCTTTAAAGGAGTGTCGTGGGCTCAGGGCAAAGACCTTGCAAGAACGCAGAGAGATACTCAAAGAGCTTGGAGTGTGTTACAAGTGTTGTGCCTTATCTAATCATATGGCGAAAGACTGTAAGGTTATTATCAAGTGTGCAGAATGCAGCAGTGACAAGCACGTTACAGCAATGCATCCTACCTTGCCTTCAGACAACGCACCATCTCAAGCTGCGACCAATGCCGTCGCACTTCATGGCGGGGAGCCACCGGCTCGAGAATTAGCTACAACTACTATTTCCTCTTCCTGTATGGCGATATGTGGCAAGCAGGCTGATTCTAAGTGCTGTGCAAAGGTGTGTTTGGTCAATGTCTACCCAGAAGGGCAATCTGAAAGAGCCATCAGAATGTACGCAATTATTGATGAACAAAGCAATAGGTCTCTGGCAAAACCTAAATTCTTTGAGATTTTCGGCATAGCAGGAGAAGCAACGCCATATACCCTCAACACTTGTTCTGGTCGTGTAGAGACTTATGGCAGAAGAGCCACTGGATACCTTATCTCCTCCATAAAAGGGAACGTTCATATACCCTTGCCAACGTTAATTGAATGCGACCAAATACCAGATGAAAGAGATGAAATTCCTACTCCAGAAGCTGCATATCATCATTCCCACTTGAAACATTTAGCTAGTGAGATCCTCCCTATGGACATGAATGCTGACATCCTACTTCTGCTCGGGAGAGACATTCTGAGGGTCCACAAGGTGCGTCAACAATGCAACGGTCCTGATAATGCCCCATATGCACAGAGACTCGATTTAGGCTGGGTAATCGTGGGCGATGTATGTTTAAATAAGAGCCACAAACCATCTCAAGTGAACTCCTTCAAAACCTTTGTGCTCAACAATGGTCGCACATCTCATTTTAAGCCATGTGTTCATCATTATGAGGTGAAGGAAAGGCTTTCTAACCTCTTAAAGACACCAGACGTCATTCCTACCAGTTATGACAACTTGGGAAAAACTGTGTTTTGTACAACACCAGACGACGACAAACTGGCCTTTTCCATGGATGACAAAGAGTTTATTAAAATAATGGACGATGAATTCTTCAAAGATGCATCTAACCACTGGGTTGCACCTTTACCTTTCCGTGCTGTAAGAGCCAGACTTCCTGACAACCGGGAACAAGCACTCTCCAGATTTATCTCCTTGCAACGTACGTTAAAAAGCAAACCAGAAATGAAAAGTCATTTTGTGGCCTTCATGGAAAAAATATTTTGCAATGATCATGCAGAGCTGGCTCCACCCTTACAAGAGCATGAAGAATGCTGGTACCTTCCATCCTTTGGGGTATATCACCCACGGAAGCCAAACCAAATAAGAGTGGTATTCGATTCAAGTGCCAAACATAATGGCGTATCTCTGAACGACGTCCTTCTCACCGGTCCGAACCTGACCAATAATCTGGTGGGAGTGCTCATGAGATTCAGAAAGGAGCCAGTAGCCATTACTGCTGACATTGAACAAATGTTCCATTGCTTTATCGTGCGGCAAGATCATAGAAACTACCTCAGGTTTCTTTGGCATAGAGACAATGACACCAGCAAAGAAATGGTTGAATGCCGCATGAAGGTGCACGTGTTTGGTAACAGTCCTTCACCTGCTGTTGCTACATATGGCCTACGGAGGGCTGCCTTAGATGGTGAGTCAGAATTTGGGGAACATGCCAGAAACTTTGTCGTGAGAGACTTCTATGTGGACGACGCACTCAAATCCTTCCCTACAGCGGAGGAGGCCATAGATCTGCTCAAAAGAACACAAGGTATGCTTTCAAAGTCTCGTCTAAGGTTACATAAGATAGCCTCTAACTGCGCTGCCGTAATGAAAGCCTTCCAGCCCAGCGATCATGCCACAGAATTCAGAGATTTGAATCTGGGGATAGACAATCCACCAGTACAGAGAAGTCTGGGCCTGAGGTGGGACTTAGCAAATGACTCCCTTGGATTTCAAGTTAACTGTGCAGATAAACCATTTACTAAACGGGGAGTTCTCTCAGTGGCGAACAGCCTATATGATCCCCTGGGATTTGTGGCACCTTTGACTGTACAAGGCAAATTCCTGTTAAGACAGTTCTCAGAGTCTGTATCTGACTGGGATGCTCCACTGCCCTCTGACAAACAACAAAAGTGGGAGTTGTGGAAGGAATGCTTGCATGCATTAGACAGTATTCACATACCAAGGTGTTACACTCCAACATCCCTTACAGCCACTCGGAGGAGAGAAATCCACATCTTCTCAGATGCGTCTACTGAAGCCATCGCAGCTGTTGCTTATTTAAAGGTAATAGACTATTCCAATCAAGCACATGTTGGATTTCTATTTGGAAAGGCAAAATTAGCTCCAAAACCTGAGCACACCATTCCTAGACTCGAACTTTGTGGGACTGTGCTAGCCGTAGAGATTGCGGACTTTATACAACGTGAGCTGGATATTCAGGTGGATGACATTCAATTTTACACAGACAGTAAGGTTGTCCTGGGTTACATCTACAACCAGTCAAAACGCTTCTACGTTTATGTCAGTAACCGCATCGAAAGGGTTAGAAGATCCTCTAAACCTGAACAGTGGCACTATGTTCCATCTCATCTCAATCCTGCAGATTGCGCCACCAGACCGGCATCTGGAAGAGTCTCTGCAACTTCTTCTTGGTTGACAGGTCCAGAGTTTCTGCTGAACCAGAATGAAGAAACTCCTATCCAAGACGTCTTCAGTCTCCAGGACCCTCATGAAGATCCAGAGATTCGGCCTGAAGTTAGTACCTTCATCACCAAGTCTGAAAGGAGCGCTGGCTTGGGCTGTCATCGCTTTGAACGCTTCTCTAGATGGTCAAGACTCATTCACATCATTGCAAGGTTAGTCCACATTGTTCATTGTTTTCATGCTGAGAAGCATAACACTGACTGTCGCAGTTGGCACCTGTGCCATAAACCTCTAACGGCAGAAGACATTATTCTAAGTGAATTGCTTGTGATACGTAACGTACAGCAGAGTGCCTTTAAAATGGAACTGAAATGTATACATGACAAGCAAGATATACCAAAAGGCAGCCCCATTGTCAACTTGAAACCAGTAATTGATGATCGTGGCATGCTGAGAGTTGGTGGTCGCCTAAACAAGGCTAAGCTAGAGATTGCAGAAATAAATCCCCTTATTATTCCTGCCAAACACCACGTTACTACACTGTTGATACGGCATTATCATGAAAGAGTCCAGCATCAAGGCCGACATTTCACTGAGGGCGCTTTAAGAGCCGCAGGTCTTTGGATAGTGGGAGCAAAAAGACAGGTTGCTCATATTATTCACCATTGCATTAACTGTCGCAAGGCGAGAGGAAAATTACAACATCAACAAATGTCTGATTTGCCAGTTGATAGGACAAGCACCGAACCACCGTTCACTTATGTTGGTCTGGACGTCTTTGGGCCATGGACAGTCACTGCACGTAAGACCAGAGGTGGTCATGCAGAAAGCAAACGATGGGCAGTGTTGTTTACATGCTTAAGTGTATGTGCTATACACATTGAAGCAATAGAATCCATGGACGCTTCTAGCTTCATCAATGCTTTAAGATGATTCCTCGCCATCAGAGGACCAGTAAAGCAAATAAGATCTGACTGTGGAACCAACTTCATAGGAGCCTGTCGAGAGTTGCAAATTGACTCTAAACCAGTTCAAGACTACTTAGCCAATAATGGTTGTACATGGATCTTTAACCCCCCGCATGCCTCTCATATGGGCGGTTCATGGGAAAGAATGATAGGCATCACCCGCAAAATATTGGACTGTATGCTTATGAACTCAAACTTCTCAAGGCTCACCCATGAGACTTTGACTACTTTCCTGGCTGAGGTATCTGCTATTGTCAACTCAAGACCTCTTGTACCTGTATCTATGGATCCAGAATCCCCTGCCATTCTTACTCCAGCAACTCTTCTCACTCAGAAGTTTGGATCTGTTCCTAATCCACCTGAAGAGTCTTCTTCTAGTAACATATATCTGAAACAGTGGAAGCACGTTCAACATCTGGCCGACTGTTTCTGGAGCAGGTGGAAAAAGGAGTATTTAACGCTTCTGCAAGCACGTAGAAAGTGGCAACAGGTCAAGCCAAACTTACAGATAGGAGATCTTGTACTCATGAAAGACCAAAAGGTGGAAAGAAACTCCTGGCCCATGGGACTCATCTCAAAGGTCTTCATCAGTGAAGATGGCAAAGTTCGCAAGGTGGAAGTGACCATCGCAAAACAAGGCCATCCCAAATCCTTTATCAGGCCTGCATCTGAGATTGTTCTCCTCTTACCCGTGGAGGAATGATTCTTTACTTGAGGAACTTTATTCCTGGCAACCGGAAGACTCAAGGCGTTGGACTGTTCCAGTTTACCATTTCTAGTATGTTCTTTCGTTTGTTTTTTTTGTCTTTCAGGTTCCAACATTTCATGGACATTTCGGTAATTGCATATATAGTGAAATCCAAGGATTTCAGACGGGGAGTGTGCTGTTCCAGCCTTTATTCTTGTATTCTGCATTATATTATCATTTACCATGTTGTGTAACGCTGCCACCCTGTGGTTATTCTTATAATTAATTTATGTGTGTTATGTAAATTACCATTACAATGCTCTCCTCCCTCTTTTGTGACATCAAATCCTCTGAAAGGTCCTTCGTACTTCCTCTTTGTCGCAGACCTTCATGATGGTGAGAGCTATTCTTTTTGACCTCTAATATCCTCTAGCATACCCTCATTTCCCTGCATTTGTTTCCAAGACAAATCAATAAATGATCAAAGCTTCACCATTGTATTCTCCTCACTGGATCATCACATGCAACTGGTGTCTATATCTGGAGATATTAGTGAGTTCAGCTATCTACCATTGCTTGTACAGGGGCTATCACTCACAACCAATCAGGGGATAATCTCTAACGTACATCTGTGGCAGAATAGCAGTATTATCTGGGCACTGAGGAAAACTATCTAAGGACTGGCCAACATCTGGAGAGCCACAGGTTGGAGACCACTGATGACGGTTCTGGTGGAAGATTATGATGTATTCTTAAGACAAAAGGACAACCCATATAGATGTCTCATGGTCAAAAAATGATTATATGCTGGGTATTACAGTTTTAATTTCTTTAAAAGGGTTGTGCCATGAAAAGTATTCTACATAATTGCATACTGTATAATTAAAAATGTATTCAATAAAATCTATCTGTATAGGGCCACCTGCTCTTTGTTCTTTTCCTTATTTCTCTGTCCACCTCACTGAGGTGGTCGCAGACACTCAGTTTAAATCTTTAACTGTCACCAGACATATCTTCTGTTAGAAACTGTGACAGTTAGGCCCCTTTCACATGGGCGAGTATTCCGCGCGGATGCGATGCGTGAGTTGAACGCATTGCACCCGCACTGAATCCCGACCTATTCATTTCTATGGAGCTGTGCACACGAGCGGTGATTTTCATGCATCACTTGTGCGTTGCGTGAAAATCGCAGTATGCTCTATTTTGTGCGTTTTTCACGTAACGCAGGCCCCATAGAAATGAATGGGGTTGCGTGAAAATCGCAAGCATCCGCAAGCAAGTGCAGATGCGGTGCGATTTTCACGCACGGTTGCTAGGAGACGATCGGGATGGAGACCCGATCATTATTATTTTGCCTTATAACATGGTTATAAGGGAAAATAATAGCATTCTGAATACAGAATGCATAGTAAAATAGCGCTGGAGGGGTTAAAAAAATAAAATTTAACTCATCTTAGTCCACTTGATCGCGCAGCCCAGCTTCTCTTCTGTCTTCCTCTTAGCTGTGTGCAGGAAAAGGACCTGTGGTGACGTCACTCCAGTCAGCACATGGTCCATCACATGATCTTTTACCATGGTGATGGATCATGTGATGACCAGAGTGACGCCACCACAGGTCCTGTTCCTGCAATCAGCAAAGAAGGAGACAGAAGAGAAGCCGGGCTGCGCGATCAAGTGGATTAAGGTGAGTAAAATTATATATTTTTCACCCCTCCAGCGCTATTGTACTATGTATTCTGTATTCAGAATGCTATTATTTTCCCTTATAACCATGTTATAAGGGAAAATAATACAATCTACAGAACACCAATCCCAATCCCGGGTTTGGGTACCAAACATGCGCAATTTTTCTCACGCAAGTGCAAAAAGCATTACAATGTTTTGCACTCGCGCGGAAAAAATCACACATGTTCCCGCAACGCAACCACACCTTTTCCCACAACGCCCGTGTGAAAGAGGCCTTACAGGGAAAGAGTTGAAGCAGATGGGAAGTGCCCCTGAGAAATGACTAGGGTTGATCGCGAATATTCTAATCACTAATTTTTATCGCGAGTATTGGCACTTTCAGAATTTGCGAATATCTAGAATATAGTGCTATATCTTCGTAATTGCGAATATTCTAGATTTTTTTTCCCCATCAGTACCCATGATCCGTCACTGCATCTTGCTTGTGGGCCAATGAGAAGGCTGCAATATCTTTGACTTTAGGAGTAGTGTTGATCGCAAATTTTCGTATTGCAAATTTTTTTCGCAAATTTTCCGATTGCCGATTTTCCCAATCAAGAAAATAATGACTGGAGATCACAAATTCGTGAATATATGACAAATATTCGTCAAAATATTCACGAAATATCGCAAATTTATATATTACCCCTGCCGCTCATCACCGGAAATGACATGCCCCCTGAAATAAATCTAGCAGAACAATTGGGGCAATGAACGGAGAGATCTCTGGATCCATGTGAGGTACAGGGCTGGTTCTAGGTATTGTCATAGATTATATGATCTGGTTTACATTTTTTTTACATCAGTCATGGCATAACCCATTTAACTCCCTTAGATTTTTCAGATTTTGTTTTATTTTTACACAGGCTTAGGTCCTAGTGTTGAGCGGTCACATAGTGGCAGTGCTCAGGTATACTATGGCTATGCATTCACAGTCTAGTTCTTTACATTTCTTCCTTACCATCTGGAGGGAGGATAGACTCTGCCGTGTCTCATAGTTCCAATAACCTTGGCTTGTTCCAATCATCAGATACAGGAATAACGCAGAGCGAATGTTTCTCATCCTGAATCACAGCAGAATTTACATCTCAGTTAATGATCATCTCAGATTTCTCTATTAATGCCGTGCCTGTTGGTACAGGCGACACCATCATAACAACAGCTAAAGCGCCTCTATAAACAGCGCCATCAGAGTCATGGTATCCCAACAGGAGTTTCCATAAGTCAGAGGGGGTGAACATACTTGTGGTCACATCAGGGTGAATTCATCAAGCCCTGCACATCCGAATTCTTGCTTCAAAAAGTCATAAAAAGAGGGCTTTGTGACTTTTTGGGCTTATTTCACTCCAGCTGTGAAAAGTGGCCATAAAAGTGGTGAGATTTTAAACGTTGCAAAATTTGTCGCAGTCTTACTCCAGTAAACATGTGTTGTCGAAGGTGGAGTAACATCTCAAGACAGAACTTGAAGATGCACTAAATTTATCAAACATTATGTGACATTTAATAAATTTAAAGGGGTTGAACCCGGACATATTCCCGTTTTCATCCAGGCAGCCCCTCTTACATGAGCATCAGAGCATTTCATGCAAGGTCCTTTTCTGGAGATCCGGTAACGTACCGGGCTCTCCATGGGTAAGCTAGGCGGAGGCTTCCACCTAGCAGTGAGCCCGGTGACATCACCAGCACTAATGGGCGGGCTTTTAGTGCTGCCTTAGACTGTAAAATGGCTAGTGCAGCGCTAAAGCCCGCCCATCAGTGCCAGTGACGTCACTGGGAACACTGCTAGGCAGAAGCCTCTGCCTAGCAGTGTAAAAATGTATACAAAAAAGCCCTTGCCCTGCGCGATACAGCACAGGGCAATAGAGAGCATCTCTCTGAAGCTCAAGTCAGAGGGACTGGGTGGGGAAAGAAGATATATTTTCGCGTTCCGCTCTGAACCTGGACAACCCCTTTAATAAATTTGATACATTTGGTGCAAATTATGGCAGCACAGACTACTGCGAAACTGATTTTAAAAATTCCCCTCATGATAGATCTCCCCCGTAGTGTAGATACTAAACCTATCAATAGACAGATACACGATAGTTTTGAAAGAAAAAGTCATACACATTGTGATATACACAGATAATCTACTTTCATAAGTCAGAAGGTCTCACCCATACTTCACCACATTTCTTACACCTCCCCCCCCACCCCGACTCATGTTTCGAGCTTCATCAGGAGTGTAGGAGGTTTATATATATATATATATATATACATAGTCAAATGTTAATTAAACTTTACAGCACCTGTAGATAATCAGCTGGTTCCTTACGTGGCACACGTTCACAAACCCTGGTCGGAGGTGGATCACGATGATGCCCATTTGACTTGCATCATCTCGTTCCAACGTACTTTCTTCAGATATGTGCGGAGACGTGTCCACTCCTATCATCTCATGATCCGTCTAGTTTGTAAATATTTGATTGGCAAACATTTTCTAATTATTTTGTGTATCTACAAGTATTTACTTTGTGTCACTGATGTTTTGTTGGACGTGATGATAACTTAAATCCCACCATTGGCACCATACATAAATATTCTACTAATTGTGATATTTAGTATATATGGGGACGGATACTGATGCTTTTATCACCTTTTGTATGATATTTGCTGCCTCACTGTTTTCCCCTCCTGTTTCTCCTCCCATTTTTATGGTCTGTTGAGCTGCTTTGCTCATGTCTAGAGGGTTTGTCTCTATACTGTGGATTGCGAGATGCCAGGAGTAGAAGTATCTCCTGGTCATCCACCACCTGCCTAGGTTCTTGCACTCTATGAAGAGCCATTTACTCATCTACAGGTGTTGTAATGTTTAATTCACATTAGACTATGTGCACTGTATGACCATAAACTGATGGACTTTCCCCCTAATGACTGAGTTCCCGTGTTTTAGTTGCACTCATTGCAAGCAAGTGTATAACATTCAGCACGCAGTCATGTCATCTCCAAGGACCAACATTGGTAGTATGGGTCTTACTAAACAAGTCAATGTGGCACATTTGCCACAAGCCAATCCATGAAATGTTAGATCTGCCCGATCACTTGTTAGTGCAATTATTGGGAAGTCTAGGACTTTTAGAACAGGAGTCGGCAACATCCAGCACTCCAGCTGGTCTGAAACCATACCGTACTTTTAAAAAACCAATAGAGAGACAACATCACTGGTGCGCAGCGCAATCTATTTGCACTAATTGTGCCCCGCACATAGGGAGAATACCCCCTTCGTGACTTCCCTACACAATAAGAATGTCCCCTTAGTGTCCTTCAGACAGTGATGTTGCACTCTTAGTGCCTCTGACATAGTATGATGCCCCCTTGATGCCCCTCATTCCGAATGCTGACCCTAAGTTCTCCCCACACAATAGAATGCCCCCTATATGCCCCCTTAAAGTAGAATGTGCTCATAAGTGCCCTATACACAGTGTGAGGTCCTTTTAAGTGCCCCAACACAGAGTGATGCCCCCTTAAATGTCCCCCACACAGTGTGAGGTCCCTCAAAGGAGTTGTCTCGCCTCAGACATTGGGGGCATATCCAGAGGTGAGACTAGCACCTATCTTTAGAACAGAGCCCGCAAAGTGAAAGAGGTCATGCACGGCCGCCCTCCATTCATTCCTGCGGGAGCCTTGAAAGTAGCTAAGCGGTGCGCTCGGCTATTTTCAACAGTCCCACTGAAATGAATGGGAAGTGCACCACACAAGCACGGCCACCGCTCCATTCACTTCGATGGGGCTGAGGGAAATAGCCATCCTTCACTTAGCGGGCTCCGTTCTAAAGAGACGTGTGGATCCCACAGGAGGTAGTGATATCCCCTAAATGTCTGAGGTGAGACAACCCCTTTAAGTGCCTCATACAGAGAGATTCCCTGTTAAGTGCCCAACCCCACACAGTACAAGTGTCCCCCATACAGTATGAGGCCCCATTAAGTGCCCCCATACACAGTGATGCCCCCTTATTGCCTCCAAACTGAATACTCATCCATCCTACGTTCCGGCAGGTACTGCAGAGCATGTCTGCTCTGGCCCCTGGTCTGTGCTGTCTGTGACTCAGCACTGTGGGTGTGATGATGTCATTGTATGGAGCTGATAGCTTCCTTCTTTACCACTCTTTTCAACTGTATCTACATCCTGAGGCTACAGGTACAGTTGAAATCGGGACATACTGCAGCCATCCCGGGGCTGCTGGACAGTGGCTGAGATTCAGGACTAACGCGCTAGATCCAGGATGGTTGGGAGACCTAGTAAAACTACAACTCCCAGCAGTTGATAGAGCGTGACTGCTGGATCTTGTAGTTTCAGTTGGAGTTTCCCGAACCCCTGATCTAAGCATATCAACAACTCAGCCATGAAGCAGTAGACCACACAAACATATGTGCTGAAGCGCGTGGTGTGAAAAAGTCACTTAGATTCCCTTAGATCCAAACTACCCCTAGAAGTGACATCAGCTCAAGAAATGGGGATCATTCTAAATAAAAGTGGTATCATACCTACTATAAATGAGTCAATGGAAGCTCTTAGCGCACATATTTGATCAAACATGTGTCGGGCCCATCTACCAGGCGTCAAGGTGGCTTCCGCCAATGGGTCCCTAACACTAATATACCGCCTCTCTTGGACTTACCTAAGCCTACAATATTCAGGGCAGTGTAGAGACCAGCTACATACGTACTCTTATCAGAAGCCCCAGGTAGATGGGCGTGTTCAGTCTAAAAGAGGCCGCTACCCTCAATTAATACTACAAGAAAATTTAGACTAGAACCTTCAGAATCACAGGTGCATATCCATAAAGCAAACATGATTGATAAAAAAGAAAATGGCTGCACATTATACATACAAACAATAGAGCTAAGAAATGGGGATCATTCTAAATAAAAGTGGTATCATACCTACTATGCGAAAGCCACCTTGACGCCTGGTAGATGGGCCCGACACACGTTTGATCAAATATGTGCGCTAAGAGCTTCCATTGACTCATTTATGGTAGGTATGATACAACTTCTATTTAGAATGGTGTGCATTTTCTTTTTTTATCAATCATGTTTGCTTTATGGATATGCACCTGTGATTCTGAAGGTTCTAGTCTAAATTTTCTTGTAGTATCAGCTCAAGAACTGTGCATTGGAAGCTTAATGGAATTGGTTTTTCATGGTCAAGCAGCTGCACACAATCCTAAGATCACTACGAACAATGCCAGGCATCAACTGGAGTGGTGTAAAGCACGTCACCACCAGACTCGGGGGCAGTGGAGACGTGTTCTCTGGAGTAGTGAATTATGGTCCATTGTCTGGCCGTCTGATCGATGAATCTGGGAATGATGGACGCCCAAGGTATGCTACCAGAACTGGTGTCAAGAAAAACTGGCTTTGTTGTCCATTGCAACTAAGCCAGTTTTCCTGTACACCAGTTTGATAAATCTTCCCCTAGTGCCTACTGTAAAACTTGTTGGGGTAAAGGTAATGGCATGGAGCTTTTTGGGGGTTTGGCTCTTTATTTCCAGTTAGGGGTATTGCTCATACCACAGCATACAAAGACATTTTACACAATTGTCTCTTCCAACTTTCTGCTTTTGGGAAGACCCTTCCATATTCCACAACTGTGCTCCTGTGTACAAAGCATGGTCCATAAAGACACAGGGGCGAATTTATGAAACCACAAATTCTTACTTTTTGCTGAATGGGCGCAAAATCCCACAGACACACTCCAAAATCTTATGGAACGCCTCGAAAAGGGGCAAAACCTGCAAAAGAGGGTCCAAAAGTGTGGAATGGGAGGCCCAATAAGCCCATGTGGCTCATAAGAACTTCACAATACACCCTTAGATAACCTCATATAGATATTTATCACTTACCTCCTAGTATAGAGAGTCCTTCTGGTCCATGTATACAGGTCCTACCGTCGTCTGCGTCTGGTCACCATCTGCATGACTGTCGTGTTGCCTTCGTCATAGATCACACAGCAATGACACTGCCCTGATTTTAATAAATATCGGAACCAAATGAATCCTAATTCCTTGTCAAACATTGCTGGCCCCTGAGATTTATGGTCCTGTATGTTAACGGCCACTGTCTACACATGATTTCCATATGTATTTGAATGGTACATGTGTTTTCCAGTGGGAAGGGAGTGTCTGTCACATCAGTGCCGGAGGTACCGTGGGCACTGCGCTCCATAGGGAAGATTTAGATACAAGCAAGGTCAAATCAAAGACTGTTGAGGCCCCGGGGATAAATATGTGTAGGGGCCCACTCCTATTGTTTGCCATTATACTGGCCAAAAATATTTCCATGTCTAAACTGCAGCACAAAAGACAAAGATATGATATCATACAGTGCACAAAACATGCTACCATACAGTGCCAATGACCATACCTATCTACCACCATACTGTAGCAAATAATATTACCATATAATATACAGGAACCACATAATACTGCCCTACAGTTCCCCAGTAATACAGGGTGAGTCAAAAGCCGCCGGACACCCTTTTCTTTCAGAATAACGAAAGGGAAAATGAAATATCTGAATACTGCAGCAAGTAATGGGCGAGGGGGCTATCTTTTAGGCTATGTCCGGAACATGGACACCATCTTGGAAGCAGCCATATTGGATCAAGGGCAATTTTTTTCCAATGGGAAGGGGGTCCTGTAGCATATCAAAGAAGTCCAGAAATCGATTGCCGGAATCAGATTTGCAATATCTCTTGTGGTTCAAAAGTTATCAACACAGAAAGTTGCAACAACAACAACCCGGGAACGTTCCCTGTGATGCACAGCTATTTGACGTGTTCAATGTGTTGTCCCTGGTGCTGAACACAGAACTTTGAAACTCTCTGTGTTGATAACTTTTGAACCACAAGAGATATTTCGAATCTGATTGCGGCAATCGATTTCTGAGGAAAATTGTTGGTCTTCTTTGATATGCTACATGACCTCCATCCCATTGGAAAAATTTGTCGTTGATCCAATAAGGCGGCTTTAAGAGATGAGCAAATCGAATCCCACAAAGTGGAATTTGATCCGAATTTCAGGATCAATTCGATTCGCCTAGAAGCCGAATTTCTTTGTGCTTTGTGTCAGCGAATCGATTTAACCTGAAATAGTATAAACAACTAAAAAATTCAGACTTACCTCCTCCATTTGCTCGCGATGGGCCGCCAGCCTCCATCTTGCTTGAAGATCTCGTCCGAAATCCCGCGCGACGTAATCTCGCACCTCACAGGATTTTGGCCAAGATCTTCAAGCAAGATGGCAGCGGCCAGCCCGTCGCGAGCAAATGGAGGCGATAAGTTAGATTTTTTTTTTATTATTAATTTTACACTCAGATGCCGCGATCATGTATGAACGCGGCATCTGAGGGGTACAATGATGGGAGCAGCGCTATCGCAGCTCCCTGTCATTGCACCCGCTACTTACAAAGTAATTTGTCACAAAGCAATTTTTTTTTTTTAATTCGTAGAATCAGCCGAATCAAACTTCTCTAGCGGCGTTCAAAATGGCGGCCATGTTCCAGATATGGCCTAAAAGATAGGCTCCCTGACCCATTAGTTGCTGCGGTATTCAGATATTTCATTTTCCCTTTCGATTCTGAAATAAAAAGGTGTCCTGAGACTTTTGACTCATCCTGTAGTTCTATATATTGCACAAATAATAGTACCCTAGAGTATAGATACAATACTGCTATATAACAAGCGTGAAATAGTGCCTCACATGCCGTTGTTAGGGGATCGGTCCCTATGGGCTGCATTACTCTTGACTCTCTGACTTGAACTCTGGGTCCCACATGAGTATGGCCTGTGACAGACATGGAGAAAGCAGGGCTAACAGGAACAGGCATGGTGGTTACAGTGTTTCACAGAGGCTAAAATCTTAATGGTTACAAGCACAACAGTTCTTTACAATAGCATTAAGCTTGAAGGTTACTTTTCTTGGCTGAGGCACTATGCACAGTGGTTACACTTCTCCTCAGAGGCACTAATCTTCACAGTTGCACTAGCAGTTTGCAATGAAGGTCCAGATGGGTTTTACCGATTGGGATGTGTCCCTGCACAGTCTGATGCTATCAGTGCTGCCAGTGTCAGACTGTGCAGGGACATCCCCCCAACTGCTAACACTCATCTGACCTTCATGGTAGACTGCTGGCAGTAGAATTAATAGAGGAATGGCAAAACATAGAGTCATGTTTTTAGGTCAGTATTCTCTGCTGATTCATTTCATGCACTGAAAGGGAAAAAACAGGAGGCCGACACCATTCTAAATGCAGTAATGTCACGTCAGCACTGCCACACACCATGAGCTGATGGACACGACCATGTTTAATGTCTCCTGCAAGAAGCATCAAATTGTGTTGGTGGCACATTAGGGGCATTATTCTGTGTTGGGAACACATAAGGTAGCAGTTTATTGTGTTGGAGGTACATAAGGAGGCATCCTACTCTGTGAGGCGCAGATAAGGGGGCATCCTACTGTGTCAGGGATACTTAAGGGGGGCATCCTACTGTGTGGGGGAAATTTGATGAGACATTATACTGTGGGGGGGGGGGGGCACATAAGAGGTCACCATATTAGCAGTGTGATGGGGCAGAGCTTAGAAGTGCTACAGGGTGAAGCTTAGAGGTGTGAGAGATGTCCCCAGACATAACTTTGCTTGGAGCCCCAGAAATGCCAAATCCTCCAATAGTCCCAGCAGGAGGTCAGGAGTTGCCTCAAGCTTAGAATGCATTTTCAGGGTGTCTGTCAGCAGTTTTGACCATACTAAACTGCTGACAGAAGTAGGCAGGGACTGGGGAGAGCAGGGCAGATGTATTTATTGTGAAACCTTTATTATCAGGAGAAGTGTGAACATGAATGTTTAATCTGCCAGATTCTGTTCCTGGCAGAATCGTCAGCTGCTTCACAGCCCCTCCCCTCTGCTCTGAGTGACAGCCATAGCAACCAACCAGGAGACCAGAGGGGAGGACCTGAGAGGCAGCTCAATGCAGAGAGCACTTCCCAGTGGAGCTCCACCTCCTGAGTGTCCTGCTTTCCATCCAGCACTCACAGCTACCTACTGGGCAGGGAACTGCAAGGCCTTATAAGCCATTGGCTGCCCTTTCCAACTCCTCACCACCAAGCATTTATGCCAAAGGTGGGCCTTCAGGAGGGACCCCTTTTCTGTGAAATCACTTACATACCCAGTAGCTATTAATGATGGCTTCTAAGGGTTTATATGGCAAGATGTAAAGTTATCCCCAATCGCGGCCATTCACTCGGGATCCTGGCTGTCATAAGGTAGTCAAGCTCCATGCAGCCTAGTCAGTGCCGTAAAAATGGCACATTGACAGATTTAAGGCTCATTTCTGACCGTTGTAAAAAAGGAAAAATGGTGGTCGCTATAGGCTTAAGGAATAAATCACTGTACAATATTGATTGGATTTAGATTAAAACCAGAAAAAAGTTTTATTTTCCTCCAATTTAACATAAAAGCTCCAACATACAAAACATAAAGAAAAGACCCCGCCTCGATATAAATGGCTCCATATATAATGGTCTGCCTTAAGTAAGCAAAGAAAATGAGCTCGCTGAAGGACCACTGGATAAATCTTGAGGAAAGTTGAAATGGTAGCCTCCTGTAATAAAAAAAAAACACACAACGTAAAAGACCAAGAAACACAATAAAACTATGAAAACAACTAAATCTACACCTTGTAAAATGTGACATAATCATCAGAACAGGGAGTGATGAAGGTAGTGGCCAAAAGTGGAAAGTCCTGTAATGCAGCTGCAACATTTTATGGGTGTGCAGAAATTGTGATAGGTGCGGTATGGATTTTCACGCCCTGGGCAGAACCCCCGTTGTGTAGCGCAGCATTGACGACATTCTAGTCCTTAAGTGATAACAGGCTGAACTGGATGGACAGATGTCCTTTTTCAGCCTTATAAACTATATAAGTGACATTTTTCCAGCTTCATACCTACATTTCAGATATACAGTGAATGTGTTAAAATAGCAAAAACCAATGTACTTGGTAAAATCCATAGGTGCTGTGGTTGCTATTGACCGTGGCATTTAAGGAGTTAAATGGCCAGAACTGGTGTTAGCTCCAATCCCCGCTGTTATAGCAGGATGTCGGCTATTATTTACCGCTGTCTCCTGTGCCTGCACCATCACCCGAAGAAAAAAGTTATCTATCTCATTAAAGGGGTTATCCAACCACTGAAATGCCATCCCATATGCCCGGGCACCTCACACACAATGCACTTACCTCGCTTCCCGGTACCGCGTCGCTTCTGAAGCCCGCATGGCAGCCGCTGCTTCTCCCCGTGCGCGGATGAAAGCATCCTTTGTCGGGGAAGGGGGCAGCCAATGGGAGGTGGCAATGGGGACGAGCCTCTCTAGCATCGTGGGTGACATTAGGGAGGCTCGTCCCGGTCGCCGCCTGCTATTAGCTGCCCCCCCCCCCCCGACATAGGATGTTTTCATCCGTGCACGGGGAGAAGCAGCGGCGGCCGTGCAGGCTTCAGAAGCTACACGGATTCCGGGGAGCGAGGTAAGTACATTACGTGTGAGGGGCCCGGTTATATGGGGGGGCATTTCAGGGGTCGGATAACCACTTCAAGAGAAACAGAACAAGGACCCCTTTACACGGGACAACAAAGCAGGCGACTGTTGGTTAGGAAGTGTTCATTCCCGGCAATCGCCTGCTCGTTGGTGGAGGAGACTGGTGCATTTACATGCAGTGATCTCCTCCACAGTAGGGGGAGGATTGATCGTTAATGTCATCACTTGTCTCCATACAGAATCATTGTTTGCCAGCAAAAAAGACGATTTTTGTGATCTTTTACACTGCCAGATAATCGCTAACGAACGTTCCTATTAAAGAGGTTGTCCATATAGGAGTGATCCGTACCATTGAAAGGAATGGAAGGCTTGGGTGTAATTACACCTGCTCACCGCTGCAGATGCAACGGCTAGAAGGTAAACAGTGAAGGGGAGGCAGCGCTGGCACGGCGCGAGTCTCCTCTTCAAACAGCTGATCGGAGGGGGCGCCGGGTGTCGGACCCCAGCCGATCTCATATTGATAACCGATCCTGAGGAAAGTAGTAAAAAGTAGTAATAATAATAGAGCAGCACAAAATGGATCTTTTGACCTGTCCGGAATGCATCAACCGTGGTGGAATCGCCAATCCAACGCCATCCCATAAGTACAAGTAGATAAGGAAAGAGTTTCACAGCAGCATGTCCAGTGTGACTTTTTATTTGGGGACCAAGAGTGCACACACAAATACACGACGTTTCGGCTACACAGTAGCCTTTCTCAAGTATACTGGTACCAAATTCATTGAACATATAAATACTATAATGAGCCCCCCATGTGACAAAATATAACCAATAAGCAAGACATACTACCTAATATCACCTGTGCGCTAATTAAAACCATTGTTGCTGCCAACAGAAATGTTGGTTCAAAGGTCAAAAGTACCTGTTATTCATTAGGCAGCCTCCAGCTGCACCTCCACACTGGCCATACCTGTCGGCGTCTCTATGGTCCTAACGCGCATGTCCGTGATGTCATCACGTCTGTGGGTGGGGGGGACGCCGTCGCCACTGTCAGCCAAGCGGCCGCTCTCCTCCCCTCATGGATTGAATATTGAGTTTAATGAAATTATGTAGACAGATAGAGTACCTTTTTAAATATTGAGGTCCAATTCAGTATATCATGTTTTTACTGGGTATGTTATGGTATATATATATACATAATTGTTTTACACTTTTGTATTCACAGAATAGAAATACTTATTAGCACATTACTTATATGATCATCTGCTCCCTTTTTGATTCTCTGTCATAGATGTATGTTCTTGGCATCTGATTGATGACAATATCTGTTGATAATGGCAATGTCAAATAATCTTGTCTATACATGGATCCAGTTGGCGACTATCTGGGCCTTTTGTCTAAACAATCTGCTTAATATATATACCAGACATAGTTGTATGTGGGATATATGATGGCGCTTTTTTTAGGTGCATCTATTATAATATATTAGCATTGGTTATGTATCGTTTCTATTGTTGTACCCTGTTCGCGTCTCTAGGACCTTTTGCGCGTCACGTGATAGTCACATGATCTATGACGCGCCTGACATGTGACCATGAATAGTGTCGTCTATTGGTTCACATGCAGCGCTTGCTTGGGGAGAAGAGCGGCCTCTTGGCTGACAGTGGCGACGGCGTCCCCCCCACCCACAGACATGATGACATCACGGACATGCGCGGTAGGACTCTTGGTCCCCAAATAAAAAGTCACACTGGACATGCTGCTGTGAAACTCTTTCCTTATCTACTATCCTGAGGATAGGTCATCAATAAATATAACTTGTACAACCCCTTTAAGCTTGATAGTGATTATCTTCGGGATTCTCAGACTGCATAAAGGGCCCTTTAGAGTCCTGCAGGTTTGAGGCGCTTAATGGCTGACAGCAATAGAGGCAACAATGTTACATAGGGAGCTCTAGAGATAACTCAGGTCTCCTCCTCAGGCATTATACCTGGGATTATGTACTTATATTGGTATTAGGCCTGAGGCTATGTAACATCTATCTATCTATCTATCTATCTATTATCTATCTATCTATCATCTATCTATCTATTATCTATCTATCTATTATCTCTCTATCTATTATCTATCTATCTATTATCTATCTATCTATTATCTATCTATCATCTATCTATCTATTATCTATCTATCTATTATCTATCTATCTATCTATCTATCTATCTATCTCCTATCTATCTATCTCCTATCTATCTATTATCTCTCTATCTATTATCTATCTATCTATTATCTATCTATCTATTATCTATCTATCTATCTATCTATCTCCTATCTATCTATCTATCTATCTATTATCTATCTATCTATTATCTCTCTATCTATCTATCTATCTATCTATCTATCTATTATCTCTCTATCTATTATCTATCTATCTATTATCTATCTATCTATCTATCTATTATCTATCTATCTATTATCTATCTATCTATCTATCTATCTATCTATTATCTCTCTATCTATTATCTATCTATCTATTATCTATCTATCTATTATCTATCTATCTCTCATATCTATCTATCATCTATCTATCTATCTATCTATCTATCTATTATCTATCTATCTCTCTCATATCTATCTATCTATCCATTATCTATCTCTCTATCTATTATCTCTCTATCTATTATCTATCTATCTATCTATCTATCTATCTATCTGTCTATCATCTCTCTCCTATCTATCTATCTATCTATCTATCTATCTATTATCTATTTATACATTATCTATCTATCTATCTATCTATCTATCTATCTATCTATCTATCTATCTCTCTCATATCTATCTATCTATCTATCTCATATCTATCTATCTATCTATCTATCTATCTATCTATCTATCTATTATCTATTTATACATTATCTATCTATCTATCACCTATCTATCTATCTATCTATCTATCTATCTATCTATCATCTATCATCTATCATCTATCTATCATCTATTACAGGGGTCTCAAACTGTGTAACGTATGTAAGCTGCCTCAGCCAGCAGCAGCACAGGACACAGGGGGGGAGCCACGGAGCTGCTGATCAG